>NW_028258438.1:0-36539 GCF_053883595.1 Heterocephalus glaber
CTCCTTGTCAATCCAATCCAAGTGCCTTCCTCCTTCCTGAACAATCCTATTGCAGGGCTCTTTCTGTCGCTTGTCGATGATCCTTTTTTGCTCATCCACACATGTCATTTCCTGTATGTGTCCCTTGCTCCTCTTACTGCAGATCTGCTGCCCTTCTCCCCTGAAAAATGTTCTCAACACTCCTATTTTAGCCTTGTTCTCCTATGATTTTTATGCAGAGCCTTTCTTTATGATTCGAGGCCAAAGGAAAACTTGAGCACTTCGGTATCATGACTTTGTCCATCTCCCAGCAGGAATAGGAATCAGTTAAGTTTGGTGAAAGAGTTAATTTTTAGAATCATCTGGAATCACCAAGATAAAACAATTTTTTTTCTATTCCCACGGCCTGAGAGGAGAAATGACTGGGTCAAATGCTGATGCAGGTATTATACAAGATGAGTCTGGAATATGTACCAGTCCCAGGAAACACACATGCAAAGACACACAGTATATTGTTGAAATTTCAATCGCCATTGCATTACATCCATATAGTAGTTTTGGAAGTATGGTCATTTTCACTATATTGGTTCTTCCTACCCAGGAGCAAGGGATGTCTTTCCATTTTCTTTTTCCTCTTTGATCTCTTCTTTCAGAGTGCTGTAGTTTTCAGTGGAGAGGTCTTTAACTTCCTCAGTTAGACTGATTCCTAGACATTTCATTCTTTTGGATGCTATTGTAAAAGGAATTGTTTCCCTAATTTCTCTCTCAGTGAGTCTGTTATTTATGTACAAGAAGGCTATTGTTTTTTGGGTGTTGACCTAGTGTCCAGCTACTTTACTGAATCAGTCAATTAAGTCTAGAAGTCTTTTGGCAGAGTTTTTTAGGTATTCTATGTCAGCAAATAATGACAGTTTAACTTCTTCCTTTCCTATCTTTATTCCTTTTATTTCTTTCTCTTTTCTAATTGCTTTGGCTAATGTTTCCAGAACTATATTGAACAGGAGTGGTGATAGTGGGCATCCTTGTCTTGTTCCTGATTTTCAGGTGAAAGTGTTTCAGTTTTTGACCATTTAGTATGATGTTGGCTGTTGTTTTTTCATAGGTAGCCTTAATCAGGTTGAGATAAACCTTCTATTCCAATATTCTGTAGCGTTTTTATCATGAATGGGTGTTGGATTTTGTCGAATGCCTTTTCTGCATCTGTTAAGATGATCATATGGTTTTCGTCCTTGATTGTGTTAATATAGTGTATTACACTTATTGATTTACGAATGTTGAACCATCCTTGCATCCCTGGGATAAATCTGACTTGGTCAGGGTGTGTGATCTTGATGACCCTCTGTATTCTGTTTGCCAGTATCTTGTTGAGGGTTTTTGCATCTATGCTCATTAGGGAGATTGGCCTATAGTTCTCTTTTTGGGTTGGGTCTTTCCCTGGTTTTCGAATCAAAGTAACACTTGCTTCCAGGAATGAAGTTGGAAGCCTTTCTTCCTTTGAATTTCCTTGATGAGTTTAAAGGGTAATGGCAATAGTTCTTCTATAAATGTCTTGTAGAATTCAGCACTGAAGCCATCAGGACCTGGGCTTTCCTTTGTTGGTAAATGTTTTATTACATTTTCAATTTCACTCGTTTTAATTGGGGTGTTTAGAATTTCTATATCTTCTTCATTTAACTTTGGCAATTCATATGTATCTAGGAATCTGTGCGTTTCTTCTGTGTTTTCCATTTTATTGCAGTACAGGTTCTCGAAGTAGATATTGATGATCCTCTGGATTTCTCTTGGATCTGTTGGGACTTCCCCTTTTTCATTTTTACTTGCATGTATTTGCGCCTTTTTTTTTTCCTGTTTTTGATAAGGTTACTGATCTTTATAATTTCCTCTCTTGTACGAGCTTTGGATTTGTTTTGCTCTTCTTTTTCTAGCAGCTTGATGTTCTGCATTACGTTATTTATCTTACTTTTCTCTGTTTTCCTCATATGGGCATTCACTGCTACAAATTTCCCACATAGAACTGCTTTCATTGTGTCCCATAGATTCTTGTATGTTTTACTGGCATTTATATTTACTTGTAGAAACTGTCTAATTTCTTCTTTAATTCCCTCTGTGACCCATTGGTTGTTCAGGAGGGTGTTATTCAGTTTCCATGTGTTTGTGGGGGATTTACGGTTTCTTATTTTATTGATCTCCAATTTTATTGCACTATGGTTGGATAATATACAGGGGGAAACTTCAATTCTTTTTTTTTTTTCTCATTGGGAATTGTACCTTTATATAATGCATCTTGGTTCTTATCTTTTCCCCATTCCTAGCCCTCCCTTCACCCCCTCCACCCTTCCCTATTTACAAAGACTTTATTTCCATTTTTTTCCATTTCTCAGCATTTTTCCTTTCCCTTCTTTCCTTTCCCCTGCCCCTGCCCCTGCCACTACCCCTACGCCTTTGGACCTTTTCTTTCTATTTTACATTATCCATTATTCATTCTAATCATTGGTACATTTTAGGTATACAATGTAATGACATTCATCATTGGAAATTTGCACCTTTACATAGTCTCTCTTGGTTCTTATTTTTCACCCTTGCCCAGCCCTCCCTTCAACTCCTCCAGTCCTCCCTATTTACAAAGATTGTGTTCCTATTTTTCCATTTTCTCATATTAATCCCATTCCCTTCTATCATTTCCCCTAGCTCTCCCACTTCTTTCCCCTTTGCCCCTTTTCTTCCTATTTCACATGACCTATTATACATTTAGTCCTTATTCACACTTTCAGTTTCTCACACCAGAGAAACTATTCAGTATTTACACATGTGTGTCCTATTTATTTCACTTAAGAGTATCACCTCAATGTGCATCCACTTAGCTATAAATGTCTCTAACTTCTCATTTTTTATGGCTGAGTAGTACTCCATTTTGTAAAAAAACCCCACATTTTCTTTATCCAGTCTCCAGTTGGTGGGCATTTGGGCTGTTTCCAAGCTTTAGCTATCACAAAGTGTGCTGCTATGAACATGGGCGCACATATATCACTGTGGTGTGATTCTTTTAATTCTTTGGGGAAGATCCCCAGCACTGGAATAGTGGGGTCAAATGGGACTTCCAGTCCTAGTTCTTTGAAGTATCTCCATACTGATTTCCACAGTGCTTGCACCAGTCTACACTCCCACCAGCAGTGGAGCAGGGTTCCTCTTTCCCCACAGCCCCACCAGCATTTGTTCTTGGTTGATTTCATGATAGCAGCCATTCTTTCTGGAGTGAAGTGGAATCTCAGCATTGTTTTCATTTGCATCTCTCGAATGACCAGTGATGTTGAACATTTTTTCATGTATTTGTTTGCTATTTGTACTTCTTTGTCTGAGAAATGTCTGTTCATTTCAGATGCCCATTTTTGGATTGGGTCTTTAAGTTTGGGAGGTCTGATCTTTTTAAGTTCTTTATAGATTCGAGATAGTAGACCTTTGTCTGAGGAAGAGCAGGTGAAGATTTTTTCCCACATTGTGGGTTGTCTCTTCACACTGCTGGTGGTTTCTCTTGCTGTGCAGAAGCCTTTTCATAAGAAGAGATCCCACTTGTTGATTGTTTGTGCTAGTTCACGGGCAACTGAGGTTTTGTTCATAAAATCTTTTCCTACACTGATGTCTTCAAGAGTTCTACCTAACCTCTGTTCCAACTGGTTCAGAGTTCCTATTTTAATATTTAGATCTTTAATCCATTTTGATTTTAGTTTAGTGCATGGTGAGAGATACAGGTCTAGTTTTAATCTTTGGCAAGTTGAAGCCCAATTTTTTCCAGCACCATTTATTAAAGAGGCTATCTTTCCTCCAGTGAGGGTGTTTGGCTCCTTTATGGAAGATGAGATGGCTGAGTGTGGCTGGTGTTGTTTCTGCATCTTCTAATGTGTTCCACTGGTCCTCAGGTCTGTTTCTTTGCCAGTACCATGCTGTTTTTATCACAGTAGCTTTGTAGTATAGTTGCAGGTTGGGGATTGTGATACCCCCTGCCATGTCTCTCTTACCTAGAATTGCTTTTGCTATTCTTGGTCTCTTCTTGTTCCAAATGAATTTTTGGATTGTTTTCTCAAGGTCCATGAAGTATGCTGCTGGGATCTCAATTGGAATTGCATTCAATCTATATAGCAGTTTTGGAAGTATGGCCATTTTCACTATATTAATCCTTCCTACCCAGGAGGAGGGGATGTCTGTCCATTTTCTCATATCATCTTCAATCTTTCTTTTCAGAGTGTCATAGTTTTCAGAGAAGAGGTCTTTGATTTCTTTCTTTAGGTTGATTCCTAGATATTTCAGTTTTTTGGATGCTATTGTGAAAGGAATTATTTGCCCTATTTCTCTCTCAGTGAGTCTGTCATTGGTATAGAGGAAAGCTATTGATTTTTGTGTGTTGACCTTGTAACCAGCTACTTGACTGAATTTGGTTACTAAGTCTAGAAGACTTTTGGTGGAGTTCTTGGGGTCTTTTATATTCAGTATCATGTCATCTGCAAATAATGACAATTTGACGTCTTCATTTACTATCTTTATTCCTTTTCTTTCTCTTGTCTACTTGCCATGGCTAATGTTTCTAGAACTATATTGAACAAGAGTGGTGATAGTGGACATCCTTGTCTTGTTCCTGATTTGAGTGTGAAGGATTTCAGTTTTTGACCATTTAGCATAATATTGGCTGTTGGTTGTTCATACATGGCTTTTATCAGTTTGAGAGAGAGACCATCTATTCCAATTTTTGCTAGGGTTTTTAATCATAAATGCATGTTGAATCTTGTCAAATGCTTTTTCTGCATGTATGGGGATAATCATATGGTTTTTGTCCTTGGCTCTATTGATATAGTGTATTACATTGATTGATTTTTGTATGTTGAACCATCCCTGCATCCCTGGGATGAATCCCAGTTGGTCAGGCTGTATGATCTTCTTGATGATCTTCTGCATTCTATTTGCCAGTATCTTATTAAGGATTTTTGCATCTATGTTCATTAGCGAGATTGGCCCATGGTTCTCCTTTTCGGTTGGGTCTTTCTCTGCTTTGGGGATCAAGGTGATGCTTGCTTCCAGGAATGAATTTGGGAGTATTGCTTCCCTTTCAATTTCATTGAAGAGTTTATACAGTAGTGGCAGCAGTTCCTCTCTAAATGTCTTGTAGAATTCAGCAGTGAAGCCATCAGGGCCCGGGCTTTTCTTAGTTGGTAAGTTTTTTATTATGCTTTCAATTTCATTGGTTGATATTAGGTTGTTCAGAATTTTTAGGTCTTCTTCGATCAACTTTGGTAATTCATGATTATCTAGTTATTTGTCCATTTCTTCTGTGTTTTCCATCTTATTGGCGTATAGGTTCTGGAAGTAGGTATTGATGATCCTCTGGATTTCTGCTGGGTCTGTTGTAATTTCACCCTTTTCATTCCTAATTGCATGGATTTGGGCCTTTTCTTTCTTTTTTCTGACAAGGTTGGCTAAGGGTTTGTCAATTTTGTTAATTCTTTTGAAGAACCAACTCTTGGCTTCATTGATTTTTTGTATCATTCTCTTCGTCTCCATTGCATTGATTTCTCCTCTGAACTTTTTTTTTTTTTTTTTTTTTGTACCAGGGATCAAACTCGGATCCTTGCGCTTGCAAGACAGGAGATGGAACCACTGAGCAAATCCCTGGCCCTCTCCTCTGATCTTTATAATTTCCTCCCTTGTATGAGCTCTGGGGTTGTCCTGCTCTTCTTTTTCTAGAATCCTGAGGTGCAGCATCAGGTTGTTTTACTGGGCTCGTTCTGTTTTCCTAATATGCGTATTCACTGCTATGAATTTCCCTCCTAAGACTGCTTTCATTGTGTCCCATAGATTCCGATATGATGTATTGTCATTGTCATTTAATTGAAGGAACTTTCTGATTTCTTCTTTAATTTCCTCTGTGACCCATTGGTTATTCAGAAGTGTGTTGTTCAATTTCCATGTGTTTATGACATTTTTCCAGTTTCTTTTGCTATGGATCTCCAATTTCATCGCACTATGGCCTGATAATATATAGGGGATAACTTCAGTTCCTTTGCACTTACTTAAACATGTTCTGTGAGTGAGTATGTGGTCTATTTTGTAGAATGACCCATGTGCAGCTGAGAAGAATGTGTATTTTGATTTTGTAGGGTGGAAGACTCTATAAATATCTGTTAAGTTCATTTGTTCAAGAGTTTGATTGAGTTCCAGTGTTTCATTACTTATTTTTTGTCTAGCTGATCTATCTATTTGTGACAGTGGGGTGTTGAGGTCCCCCACTACAATTGTATGAGTGCATATATGACTTTTCATGTCCGTTAGTATTTGTTTTATATAGTTGGGCTCACTAGTGTTTGGTGCATAGATATTTATGATTGTCATCTCTTCCTCTTGGATTCTTCCCTTTACAAGGATGTAGTGTCCTTCTTCATCTCTCTTAATCAGTGTTGGTTTGAAATCTACTTGATCTGCCAAGAGGATAGCTACTCCTGCTATTTTTGGGGTTCCTGTTGCATGGAGTATTGTTTTCCACCCTTTTGCTTTCAGTCTATAAGTTTCCTTTTGAATTAAGTGTGTTTCCTGTATGCAGCATATTGTTGGATCTTGCTTCTTGACCCATTCTGCCAGTCTGTTTCTTTTGATTGGTGAATTGAGACCATTAACGTTGATTGTTATAACTGAAATGTATTGACTTGTCATTGCCATGACTTTTTCTTTTTTTGTTGAGTTCTCCCCCTTTACGTTTAATTTCTTGTCATGCCAGATGGGTTCATTCTGCTTTGGTTCCTGGGGTTGTGATCCTCAATGTCTGTTCCTAGGATATTGTGTAAAATTTTTTGGAGTGCTGGTTTGGTACTCATGAAGTTCCTAAGGTGCTCTTTGTCATGAAAGTATCTTATTTCTCCATCCATTTTGAAAGATAGTTTTGCAGGGTACATCAATCTGGATTGGAGGCTGTTTTCTTTTAGGGCTTGGAATATGTCCCTCCAAGCTCTTCTTACCTTGATGGTTTGTGTTGAGAAGTCTGCTGTGACTCTGATGGGCTTTCCTTTGTATGTGATTTGTTTCTTTTCTCTAACTGCTTGTAGAACTTTGTTCGTCTGTTGAGTTTCTGGAATCTTAACAATTATATGCCTATGTGGAGATTATTTTGATCAAGGCTATTTGGAGCTCTATATGCCTCACTTATCTGTATGTCAAGTTCTTTTCCCCTGCTTGGGAAGTTTTCTGTCATTACTTCTGTGAAGAGTTTTCTTATGTCATCTGCACTCTCTCCTGTTTCTTCATTGAGCCCAATCAGTCTTATGTTATTCTTCTTTGCATCATCTAGCAGCTGTTGGATTGAGTTCTCATGTTCCCTTATCATTTTGAAGCAATGTTTCTTTTTCTGGTCATTCATTGCAATCTTATCTTCTATATCAGAAATTCTGTCCTCACATTGGCTCATTCTGCTGTGTAGACTTTCAGTGGAGTTTTTCATGTCCTGGAAATCTATTTGCATCTGTTTTATGGATTCCATTTGTTTCCTATGTTAGGATTCTATCATGTTCCTCAGCTCCTCTCTAGATTTATTAATCATGTCTTGCACTAGGGGCACAATCTCTCCTGTTATCTGAGAAATTCTTTCTGATTTCATTTTTTCCAGATCCCCTTTTGTTGCCAGTTCAGTGTGTCCAGGTGGTTGAGTATCAGAGTGTTCCATCTCATTTCCCTTTGGGGTTGCAGTAGGTGATCTGGAAGTCTGGTTTTGAGACTTATTTACATGTTTTCTCATTTCGATTGGGGGGGGCGGTGGGGTGCTGTTGGCACCCGTGAGGATCACCTTCTTTGAGCTGGAGGAGGTGGGGCAGGGGCCAGGTGTGGCGGTAGGGTGGTGGCCCAGAAGCCCTTACCTCTGGGCTGGGAGCAGCGGGAGGGATGGTGGCTGGGAATCCCTTTCCTCTGGACCAGGAACAGTAGGACAGCAGCTCAGAAGCCCCTACCTCTGGGCCGGGAGCGGCGGGAGGGATGGTGGGCCGGGAGCCCCTTCCTCTGGGCTAGGCACTCTTTTTCATATGTATGTGTGTGGAGTCACAAATGTTCTTGAGAAAGATCAAATGTGAGAATTCTAATTAATATAACTGTGTGTTGTCATTGATGCTTTAACCTCAAAATGCACCAAAATTGTCACAACATGTGTAACTCTATGTACTTGGGTGTTCCCTCATTATATTTCAGGACAGGCTCCAAAAATCTCTTGACTACACATGAGCACACTATTGAAAATTCATTCCAGGAAAAGGGGAAAGATGAGCACATAAGCCCTTTCATGTATTCTGCAATTACACCACATACTAGCAAAATCAGTTGTCTCCTTCTACACAGAAAATATTTCAGTCAAAGTCTTGCCTTAAAATGTCCAGTATAAACCATTCTCTTTCCTCAATCCATATAAATAAGAGGCATGAAAAACCATTCTTCAGCAAATGTCGCTTTCTTCCAGAACACATCCTAACAAGAATTTTAAGTACTTTGGCACTCCCAATGGTGCCTGGACATTCCACAGTGCACCCCTAAGAAACAAAATGCCAAGTCTGACCAAGGTATGAACTGCAGAGAAAGACTGAAGAGTAAGATCCCATGCTGAGTTAGTGTGCCTACTTTCTCATTCATATTGTGACTCCTGAGATAGGGCAACAAGGTAGACAGACACCGCTCTTCCACATGAAAGCCAATACTCAGCAGAATTACCCAGGACACCATTCTTTTCAGTCTCCCCCACACTATCGGTAGCACAATGGAGAGAATGAAGAGGACTTTCCATCCCAGAGCAAGAGGGGTATAAAGCATATTTAAAAGGGAAAAGGAGTCACAGTAACACTTTAGTGTCATATCAAGGGCTTGGAAATAGCAAATACTATGCCCTACATCAGCACCACATTGTCTGGATCATAAACATGAGTTTGGGTAAAGCGTTTTCTATGTAACTCAGGCCTCAGTTTTCCCCTGGGCGGGAAATATTTATGATCCTCAGCTTCTAAGGATTTCAAGTGATTTGACTCATTGCTAGCAGAAAACAGAATTGAGGAAATGTCAATCAGGTGGAATAGCCTGAGCCCTTCAATCGCTGATGAAACAGGAAATTGGAATTTGACAGTGGTGACTGAACTTCTGGGGCCCTGATGCCACATCCTCAATGAGACGTTTGCCAGTAAAAAATCAAGAACAGTAAGTATGCATTGAGGCCAAAGGTAGAGGGATCTTTGAAAATATCTTAGAGAAGAGTGCATACTTACATTTAGCACTTCTCTCTTCCCTTTCAAATTGTCAGGTGTCCCTACATGAATTTCAATGGATTATGCACTCCCCGAAGTAGAGTGACTTTACATAAACAAGGAAAGAGCAGAAACTCCTGTCATTTTGAGCGAAGAGGTCCCTCCAGAATGCACAGTTTATACGTGACAGCAAGTCCTGATGGGTGCTTGGCGCTGAGGCCTGTCAGTGTTCATGTGAGGTGTCTGAGCTGGCCAGGGTACGGTGTGGTGTAGAAGATGGAAAAGCCCGGGTTGCGGGTTACCACTGCTTCACAGCAGGATTTGGGTTGTGGCTACCGAGGAAACATCCCAGCGATCACCGAGGAATCTGCAGGGCATTGGAAAATGGAAAACACATGTAAATGATATTATAGCAAAATATAGAAAGCTTGCACAGGGGTGGGGCAGCAGTAGAGAAGTTAAATCAACCACCTGGATGCTATGCTCTAGGATGACGATTCAAAACCTGAGACACTAATGCCTCCAGAACATACTGTGTGCTAGATGATCATACACGATGCTCACAACATCCCAGATACCAGGAATGATTCCCACTGTTCCGGTGAGGAAACTGGGTTGAACAGATGACAGGGAGAAGACACGTGTTACATTGAGACTCAGATATTGGAAACTGAGTGAAACATGATGTTTGGGCCCAGACATGTTTGCAAAGCAGAGAGCTAAGTCGCTAGGTATGGAACGGAAGACAGGAAGGGGTGTTACCCCAGGTAGTATGTCATAGCTGGCCTCTGTTTTCAGAACTCCAAATGCCAAATAAATGCCCTCCCTCGGGCATGCGGAAACCATTATTCACCACCACTTGGTCCACAGCTCCTACCTTTTCCCTTTTCTCTACACAGAACTGGATATAATTACTTTCACATCTTGTTGTTCACAGCACAGAAAAGCCACTGAGCAGAATTCTCACAGTTCCTGCATTCCGGAGGTTTATCTGCACGGTACGCTTCAGTTCATTGACTGACTTGCTTCTGGAAGAGTTTCCCAACAGGAATAAGTCAGAGGAACTTTGTTACTGAAAACATCACCATCTGGCATTTTTGCCTTCAGAACACTGAAGCAAGGTCAAAATTTCTATAACAGTGTCACCCACAGGGTAGAAATGAATACAAGCAATAACTGGAAAAAGAAATGTGATTGTCCAGCACAAAGGACAAGATTTTGAAAGCAGGTTGCTATCATGGAGTGTGTGGTGCTCGGCATTGAACTTGAGTACTCATCTGAAGTGAAGGACTGGGATGAAGCCAACCTCTTTCCCTTATCTCAAGTAGCTTCTGAAAATAAATAGTGGGGCAGGGGACTCAACCAGGCAGTCTGCCCGTCGGAGGGCAAGACGGAGACACACTGGAAGGCAGAATAGGCGCTAACCAAACCAAGCATGAAATAGCACTGCCCCTCAGACGCCTGTTCCTTTCAGCTGCACAGCAGTTCAGCTCAATAAATGAATCCTCACAAGGGTATTAAATAAAGCACGAGAGGTTGTGCTACTTATATTCTCCAAGGGGAGTTTCCTAGAAGTCTGTTTCATTCTGTCCATGGACTGTGCTGATGACTCCCACAAAATTATGTGCTACAAGCTTTGTAATGCAGTTTTTGCTCTCCTGATTTTGTTACCGATTACTCACACTAACAAGCAGAATTATGGCTAAAGCACTGTGTCAGTGTGCTTTCAGTCCTATTTTATTGTATGCTACAGAAAAATGGCAATAACAGACTATGAAATACACATAAGTACATTTTATGTCAGTTACCAGTCAAATAGAAACTTAAATTTGCTTGCATTAGAAATTAATTCCTATGATTCTGACCATTTTCATGACTTATTCCATATATTAAATAATTTGACTAACAATTGAGATAGCACTTAAACCCTGGAGGAGCATAAATGGGGAAAAATTAACAATGCCTAATATACACTGCAGATTTGGAGATCTATTCTTCTTAGGTGAGAGGGAATCTAGAATACTGTGGGCAATGGTCAATTAATAAAATTTCTGTGGAAATCTGTATGGAGATACCTCAAAGAACTAGGACTGGAAGTCCCATTTGACCCCGCTATTCCACTGCTGGGGATCTTCCCCAAAGAATTAAAAGAATCATACCACAGTGATATATGTGCGCCCATGTTCACAGCAGCGCAGTTTGTGATAGCTAAAACTTGGAAACAGCCCAAATGCCCATCAACTGGAGACTGGATCAAGAAAATGTCGTTCTTTTATAAAATGGAGTACTACTCAGCCATAAAAAATGAGAAATTAGAGACATTTATAGCTAAGTGGATGCACATGGAGGTGATACTCTTAAGTGAAATAAATAGGACACACATGTGTAAATACCAAATAGTTTCTCTGGTGTGAGAAACTGAAAGTGTAAAGAAGGACTAAAATGTATAATAGGTCATGTGAAATAGGAAGAAAAGGGGCAAAGGGGAAAGAAGTGGGAGGGCTAGGGGAAAGGATAGAAGGGAATGGGATTAATATGAGAAAATGGAAAAATAGGAAGAAAATCTTTGTAAATAGGGAGGACTGGAGGGGTTGAAGGGAGGGCTGGGCAAGGGTGAAAAATAAGAAGAAGAGAGACTATGTAAAGGTGCAAATTTCCAAGGATGAATGTCATTATATTGTATACCTAAAATGTACCAATGATGGGAATGAACAATTGATAATGCAAACTAGGAAGAAAAGGTCCAAAGGGGTAGGGGTAGTGGCAGGGGCAGGGGAAAGGAGAGAAGGGAAAGGAAACATGCTGAGAAATGGGGAAAATGGAAATAAAGTCTTTGTACATAGGGAAGGGTGGAGGGGGTGAAGGGAGGGCTAGGAATGGGGAAAAAATAAGAACCAAGATGCATTAATATAAAGGTGCAATTCCCAATGAGAAATGTAACTGTGTTGTATACCTACAATGTACCAAAGAATTTCACAAAAAAAATAAATGTAATTAAGGTGTGTTTGCAATATAGATGACATTAAGCCACATCACATTGTGATAATATATATCATTCATGTCAATATCAAGAACCAGCCACCAAAAAGGCTAGAAAACTTCCTGACCCATCAACATTACCAGAAAGAATGAAGTAACTCTGGTCCCTCCCTGAAAGTATCAGGTTACTCTCTGGGATTAAACTCTTTGGCTTTTTGTGCAAAGCATCAAATAATTTCCTTTAATTGTCTTCTCCCCTCTTTTCTATGCATTGGGAGTCCCAAGACCGATGCATGAGTATTAACAGGCAAGTACCGCCTATTACTCAAGCCAGCATGCTAGCTTTTGAGTCACTAAGACACAATCAGAAATTGTGTCCAATTTTGGACAAAATGGATTTCAGGCCAAAGAGTGATCAGAAGAGAAAAAGAAGGTGACCACGTATTTGTTAAGGGAAAAGTGGAACAGGAAAAGGTGACAATTATACACATACATGGAAACACCGGCATGCCCGACTTCATAAAACAAATATTATTGGACATGAAAAGTCAGATAAACACCAATCCAATTCTGATAGGGACCTTAATATTCCATTGTCTCAAATGGACAGATCAACTGGCAAAAAAATCGAGATATAGCAAGAGTTGAATAAAACCTTCAGACAAATCGATTTAATAGATTGCCGTGTGTTCCACCCAAAAAAACAGCATACACATTTTTCTCAGCAGCATATTTCTCCAAAATCGACCACATACTAGCCCTTAAAGCATGCTTACATAAACAAAAAAGAATTGAAATTATCACATGCACATTATCAGGTCATAGTGCAAAGAAACTAGAAATCAATAGCAAAGAAACCACAGAAATTATGCAAACACATGGAAATTAAACTATATTCTCTTGAATAATCTGTGGATCTCCGAAGAAATAAGACATACTGAAATCAAACGATAATACCAGTACAACATACTGGAACATATGGGACAGAATGAAGGCAGTCTTACCATGGAAGTTTATAGCTGTGAATGCCCACAGGAGAAAAACAGAGGGTCCCAATAAATAACCTAACGATACACTTCAAGGCCCTAAAAACCAAGAACAATTCAAATCCAAAGCTAGCAGGAGGAAGGACTTTATAAAGATCAGAGCAGAAATTAATGAAATTGAAACTAAATAAGCAATACAAAGATTCAATGAACGGAAGAGTAGATTCTTTCCGAGAATATACAAAATAGACAAACCTTTAGCCAACCTTACCAAAATAAGGAAAGACAAAGTTCCACACAATTCGAAACAAAAAGGGTGAAATCACAATGGACAGTGCTGAAATCCAGATCATCGGTAACTGCTTTGAGAACCTGTACCTCAAAAACATGGAAAATTCAGAAGAAATGGATAGATTCTTGACGGCTGTGAGCTACCAAAGCTGCACCATGAGGATATACAAATCCTGAATAATCCAATATCAGTCAATGAACTTGAAGAAGTAATGAAAAACACTATCAAACAAGAAAATCCCAGATTGATTCACTGCCAAATTCTTCAAGAACATTAGAGATCTAATACCAATGTTCCTCAAACTCTTTCTTGAAGTTGAAAGGGAAACAGTACTCCTGAAGTCCTTCTTGGAAGCAAGCATTACCCTGATTCCAAAACCACAAAAGGCCCCAACCACAAAAAAGAACCGTGGGCAAATCGCTTTACTGAACATACATGCAAGGATCCTCAGAAAGATATTGGCAAATCATCAAAAAGATAGATCTCATGACCAAGTAGGTATCACTCCAAGGATGCAGAGATGGATCAACATACACCAATCAATAAATGCAGTACACCACATAAAAAAAGCAGGGACAAATATCACATGACCATTTCAGTAGATGCAGGAAAACCATTTGACAAAACCAACATCCATTCACGATGAAACAATAAACCTGAAGAATACAGGTATTGAATGTATTTATGGCCGTATGATAACCAGTCATCTATAACAAACCAATGGACAGCATCATACTAAATGGGGAGAAGCTGAAATCTTTCCCTCTAAAATCAGGAATGAAACAAGGATGTTGGCAATCGCCATTCCTGTTCAACACAGTTCTCAAACATTACGCTGGGCAAACATGCAAGCGAAAAAATAAGAAGGATAAGGAAAGGAAACGAAGATATTAAATGGTCGTTATTTGCAGGTGACACGTTCCTCTACATCAAAGACGCGAAAAATTCCACTAGCAGACTCTAGAATTAATGACCAAGTTCGGTGGCACAGCAAGATGCAAAGTCAACACTCAACAAGCAATGGCATTCCTCTACACCATGCATAAACTCCCTGAGAAAGAAATTAGAGAAATTGTATCTTTTACGATAGCATCGAGAAGAATTAAATACTAAGGAATTAACCTAACCAAGGAAGTGAAAGACCTCTACAGTACTCTGAAACAGAGATCGAAGAGGAAGGACATCAGAAAATGAAAATATATCCTATTTTCCTAGATAGGCAGAACCAATAACTCAAAATGGGCATATTTCCAAAACTGTTATATATAGTTAACACTATCCCAATCAAAATAGTAACAGCATTCCTCACAGGACTACAGAAAAATATTCCTAACGTTCATAGGGAGCCAGAAGAGACCCAGAATAGCCAAAGCAGTTCTGGGCCACAAGGGCAAGGCAGGAAGCATCGCAGTCCAAGACTTCAAGTTATGCTACAGAGCTACAGTGACCAAAAAAACCAGTGCGGTATTAGCAAAATAAAACACAATTCGGGATCAGTGGAAGAGAGTAGAGGACGCGGAAATGATTGCAGGCTTGCTCAGCTCCCTTATCTTTGACAAAGAGGCCAAAAACACACACCGGAGGAAACAGAGCCTCCTTCACCAATGGTGCTGCGACAGCTGGATATCCACTTGCCGAAGATTGAACCTAGACCCATATCTCTCACTCTGCACTAAAGTAAAATCAAAGTGGATCAAATATCTGAATATTAAAACAGAAAAATTGTACAGGAAGACAAAATAGGTGACATTCTCAAAAGCATAAGTGTTGGCAGACTTTCCGGGCAGAACCACAGTTGCACAAGATCTAATAACAAGAATCAACAAGTGGGATCAAATCACATTAAAAAGCTCCTTCATAGCAAAAGAAACCCAGAGCAGAGTGAAGAGAAAATGTACAAAATGATAAAAAAAAAAAAATTACTGGACTCCTCAGACAAAGGACTAATACCTACAATATACAAACAACTCAAGAAATTAGACCTCCCCAAATTTAAAGACCGAATCAATAAAAGGGCATCTGAAATGGATACACAGTTCTCACATGAAGAAGGACAAATAGCCAACAAATACATGAAAAAATGCTCAACATCACTGGTCAGTCAAGAAATGCAAAGTAAAGCAACGCTGAGATTACATGTCTCTCTAGAAAGAATGCCTATCTTTCAGAAATCAAATAATATGAAATGCTGGAGAGGCTGCGGGGAAAAACGAGTATCCCTCTACATTACAAGTGGGAGGATAAACTGGCACAAACACAATGGAAATTATATGGAGTTTCCTCAAACAACTAAAACCATAAAAGCTATTTGACAGAACTGTTCTCCTCCCGGGTATCTTCTCAAAAGAGTTAAAGACATCATAGAACAATGCTAAATGCATACTCATGTTTATAGCAGCACAATTCACAACAGGTAAATCTTGAAATTAACCAGTCTGTCCATCATCAGATGAATAGTTTTTAAAATGGCGTGTTTGTACACAATGGAGTACTTGTCTGACAGAAAGAAAACTAAACTTCCTCCCCTTTGCTTTGGACACACTTAATCCCATCGTCCTTGCCACTTTCTGAAGCACTTCTGGAAGTCTTTCCTGAGGGTCTTTAGCTGCGCTGTCCTGGCTGCCTCTGTGTCCTGAATCGATTGAAAGCGTTTCCGTCTCATGGTCATTTTGACTTTGGGAAGAGCCAGAAGTCACACGGTGCCAGATCTGGTGACTACAGTGGATGAGGACACACTCATGTTTTTAGGAGCTGCCTTTCCATTGGCTGGCACTTGACAGCAGCCTTCGCTGTAGTTTTGATCACACTTTGTAAAGGCACGAGAGAGGATATGCAGAACTGCTTCAGAAAGGGGCAGGAACTTTGGGATGAGAGTGCTTGAACCTCTGAAGAGTATTTTGAGGGGGATGCATGGAAGTATGTCTTACTGTAATTTAATTTAAACATTCACTGTATGTTTTGATCACGCCTCCTGTATTTAAGATGGAAAGAGAGATTGGTAGAATTGTTGGTTTAATAGTTGTTGGTTTTGTCTATTTCATGAGGAGGTCTGCTTATTTGTTCCCATTTAAACTACTTTGCTCTAAAAATTTAATTCTGTCCAACGAGAAGAACACTTGTAAGCAGTGTATCTAATGAACAGTTGAGGGGTGTGTCTGTTTTATATGCACATGTAATCTAGATGTCAATACAAACTGGCATAGGTTAAAAAAAGTAAGTTAAAAAGTTGGAAAAGTTTATTACGTTTGTGTGCATAAACATTGATATGTTAATAAGAAAGGTACAGGCAAATATAAGTAATTTCATTTCACCCTCAAATTCATATGGGTATCAGAAAAGATTGCTTTCAAGATAAACTGAGAAGTCACAAAGTGCGACTGAGATAAATCCAGCGTCTTCCTCCTTTTATTATTGTCAAATAAGGAAGCATTTGAGAAGAACGTTAAAAAAAATAAAATAGAAAAAAATAAACTTGAGCACCTTGCAGGAAAACGGATGCACCTGCACATCATGACGTTAAGTGAAATTGATCAGACAGAAAAGCTTAATTATTGCGTGCTTTCATTATGTAACAGACCCAATATATAAATAAAGTACCAAAGCAAAACATAGACGATAAGAAAGAGTGATAGGGATATTTGGCAAATGGGAAGGGAACAGAGAGACAAAGGAAGGGGGGAAGCAGTGGAGGACAGTGAGATTACAAAGGGGAGCTTGTCAAGGACTCTGTAGCTGCACCAAGTTCCTGTGAGGAATGTGACCTTCACCTACCACAAATATGCAGATTAGAGTGGTTCCAAGAGAGGATGCAGCAGGGGAGGGGGTAGAAAAAAAAAGGATCAAGAAAAGTCTTGTACATTTTCCAACTCTCCAGGATGAATATAATCATGATGTACTACAAACATATAGCAATAAAGAAATAAATTAAGCAAAAAATAAATTGAGGCCAAAAAGGCAGGGACAGCTCTCTTGCTGATGGAGGAGCTGTGTGTTCTGGACAGTTCACGTCCCTAACAGTCTGGCCTAGGGCCACTCCTGTCCCCCTTATTTGTAAATAGGAACTGCAGAAATCTACTTACTTTTACATGATAAGATAGGCCAGAAAGGTGGACTATCTTAGCCACTTTCTCATCACTGGGTCAAAATACCCGACACACACGACTTCAAGGAGGAGAGATTTATTAGGCCTTCTGTTTCAGCATGTGGCCAGTGGCTCCAAGGCAGAAACAGGATGGCAGAGGGCCTGACTGAGGCAAAGGTCCTCTACTTACTCAGGCAGCCACGAAGCAGAGCGCAAATGGAGATGCTTGGAACAAGAATGCACTGTTTCATTCATGCCCGTGGGACGCATCTCCGCCCAGGCCCTGCCTCCTGACAGGAAGGCAACTACAGTCCCCCCCATTATCCAGTCACATTTGATTTGACACACATGAGAACTCTGGGGACATTGACTTCTATTCCACGGAGATGGACACTTTTATCCGGAAGTCTAAAGTGATTTACGACTCCTGCCTTTAAATTTGTATGGGAGTTTTTATCTATCAGATGGACACACAGGGAGACAGAAGAGCTAAGATGCAGGAGAGAGATGTAAGGAAAAGGAAAAAAATGACCAGGTGGAGATATGTATGTGCACCGATGTGCAAAGGTGAAAGTACTTATTGTGTATCCAAAGCATATACCAAGAAAAATAATAGAACATAGAAAAGGAGAATGGCGTGACTCTGTGTGATCACTACCACACAGGTCTGTGCTCTCAGACAAGCTCAAACTCCTGACCTGTCCTTCACAAACCATTCTGCGTTAATCAATCACTTTCTAGCTTCTGGAACCAATTGCTACAAGTATGTAATGAACTGGTGGAGATACTTATTCTGGCTAATGGTTTTCAGAGCTTCCAGTCCATGGTAGGTGGCTGCAAGGCAGAAATGGCATGGTGGGAGGGCGTGGCGGAGTAAACCTGCTCAATCCATGGCAGCCTGAAAGGACGGAGAGGAGGGAGGAGCTGGCGACGGGATGACACTTTTCCATGTCACTCCCCAGGCATCCACCTCCTTCAAACAGGCTCTGCTTCCTAAGAGCACATTCAGCTGTGAACACATCGATGGAATAATCCACTGATGAGTACAGGGAACCCATGAGCCTTTCCAAAGTCCTACTTGTGAAGAAAGGAGAGGTTGGGTGGGGGGACGTTTTCCTCCTGAACGAGAGTACTTTCCCAGTCACAGTTCCTACTAAGTCGATGTCCTGCTCTCTGTAAAGAACTACCGATCACTACTGAATCTTCACTGTATTAGGCTTATGGTTATATCTATGGGTTGGAACAGTGCTGCGTGGATTTACGGCTCAGTCTTCTCTCCTAGGAGAAACGCAACTTGGGGTTTATTCTTTTCGTTGTTGACATTGTTCTTGTTAGTGTTGGTTTGGAGACAGGTCAGGTCCATAATGCTGCCAATAAAGGCCAGGATAACCTCAAAGTTACAATTCTCTTGTAACAGCCTCTCATGTAGCTGGAAATACAGGTTTTCAAGGTCCTGCCTGGCCTAACATCCCCCGCCCACCACCACAGGCTGCGAATTGAATGCAGCTCTGTACTCACAATAAGGCCATAAAAAATCAGTTTGTTTTTCAAAACCATTATTTTGCCACCATTGCACCTAAAAGATCAACATAGACGGTGTAAATAGACTGGGGATTTAGCTGCAAAAAGATATCAGGGTTCAAGGTGTTTGCAAAGAATTCTCATGCTCTTATAGGTACAGTGAATATGCATGCAGAAACCTGAGCAAAGTCTTCAGGACACAGCACAGGGTGACTGTGCTGTGGTTCTCAGGTGAACAGTGTTGGTCCGCGGAGTCAGGGGCCCTGGCAATTCTGATGGTGCTGCCACCTACGGGGACAGTACAATCACCTACTCAAGGAGAAGACTCAAGGACAAATGCTTGGAGGAGAAGAGAAAGCAGGACCCATTCTTACTGCAACGACTTTGAGTTGTGATGAGACTCTGAAACAGATGAACTGTGGCCGTGTGGAAATAGAAGGTAGAATGAGAAGTCAGAGTATGACCAGAGATAAGGATCTGGAAGTCTCTGCACAAGGCTCACTGTGCATATCATTGCAGTGGCTGGATTGGCAGAGGACAGAGAGTGGGCTGAAGTGAGACCCAGCCTTGATTCCTAAGGAAGGTCAAGATGTGAATGGCGGTGAAAAATTGACAGGGAGAAAGCAGACACAGAGAAGGAGTGAGGGTTGCAGAAGCTAAGGTCTAGAAGGCCACAGATGTGCATGCATGTGCCTGTAGCATGTGTCTTGCTATCAGTTCTCTGAATTTCACACCTGGCCAACCTAAACTGCAGGCGCCTCCATTCTTCAGATACCTGCTCCTCAGATCTGCAAGTCCTAGCATGTGGGAAAGTTCCCAATGTATGAGTGGTTAAAAGAGTTGGCACGACCCTTCATCACTGTCAGGGCAACGGTGCTCAGTAAGGACATCTAATGTCGTCCATCTTCCGAAGATCACGCAGAGCTTTTGCACTGACCCTGACCTGCTTTGTGTTTTCTGCCTGTGTGCCTCCCAGCAGCCCTCAGGACCCACTGGTCCAAACTGTTCTCACAGTCTGCCATAACAGATGCTGTGAGTGATGAGGCCCAAGGTCAGACTCATGCTTCGTGGGGCACGGAGACACTCCTAAACTGCTCCTCTGTCAAGGGTACCCTGGGGCGCTCCGACAGAGGACGCATCGGGACCAGAACACATGCACAGACTCAGCTGTTCTTACCCCTGCACAGTGAGGAAAAGTCATCCTCAGAGCTTTCCTGCACACTCAAGGCCCTGCTGTCTCCTGAGTTTGCCCTCGCAGTGACCCGAGGCCCACCGTGATCACCACATAGAGTATCTGAAGGATCAAAATAGACAGTCGTGAGGTCTCCAGGCCCTTCCAAGGGCTAGTCCCTGTAGGCCTTGACCTTCCTGAGTGGAGACCGAGACGATAAAATAATTGAAACAAATTTACTCTAGGGGAGAGGCCTTGGCTCTCATTCCTACCTATTGGATGCCACCCTCCCATTTGCTCTCTCCCACCTCCCATCCCCTGTAGGGTAAAGAGAGAATCACGTGGTGAAAGGGCACTTGAGGCCTTTGGAGGGGTCTTGTGGCTGTAGGTGAACAGAGACCCTCAACTTCACTGCAATAAAGGAGCTCCATCCGTGCGCACACAGCCTGGGACTCATGTGTGCACATACATTCCCATGCATGTGCACCAAGACAATAATCCTGAGTTCCAAAGTGCTGAGTGTCTGCAATACGTCCCATCCCATTTTCACATTTTGCCCACAGTAATGAGTGTGAGGGGGGAAGATACAGCCTGGCCCACAAGAAACTGGCCTTCAGTGGAAGCAATAATCCACATTCCTGAAGTCCACCAGGTTCCCAACTACGTTTTCTTGTGGAAAACATGAAATCTGCCTGTTGGTTCATTTATTCTTGCTGATTTTGATTGCAAATACCCATGAAGAGACACCAACTACCCTCCCCCACGACTCACCCAGTGTTTCTGTCTTCTTCCATGTTAAGCTGAACGTGGATAGTATGAGACAGAAGGTCACAGAGCACTAAGCAATTCATGCCATACCACAAAGCAACGTAATGATAAGAATAAAGCTGCAGCTGCCAAAAGAGGCCGGGAGAAGAGGTGCTTCAGACTCCCGGACAGAACACGAGACTTCTGACTTTCAGCTTTTCTAGAATAAATGGTAACAATGGAACTGCTGAGCCCTGCTGCTAAGTTGCCCATGACTTCCCAGGCAGACACCTGGGCCCAAATGTCCACCATGTCATATCTCCAGACAGAAAGACCACAAAGACTTTGTGGCCATGGGCACGGAGGAGGGTGTTGATGTCTGTACTGCAAAGCTTTCAAAGCAGCTGCATACTACCCTCAAAATTCGCATGAGAGGTTTCTTGGAACTAGTCTCCAATTTTAAATGCTAAATGCTAAAATATTCCACACATTCTATTTATAGAGAACAACACAAGTTCCAGTTTAAGGAGAATGCCTTGGAAACTGTTGGGATTGACATACTTCAGGGATGGACAACAGCACGAAAACACTTCATTGATGTCTGCATTTGATTCTGCCTTTTAATGCTGGGTCTTCTCTTTGATGCTTACAAGACCCCTACAACCACCACCTGTGACTGTCCACCTTCAGGGCTTTCCATATTCGAGGAGCTTGATGGCCTCCACGCTAGGCCATTTGTAGGCGGCAGTTTTATACTGCCCCACTAAGAAATCCTGTTCATTGTCTAAGTAAGCTAGCTTCTTCGTGGAATGCCTGGCATGAATGTAAGGTGTGTGTCTTCTACACAGGTGTACGAAGCGCACCCTGGGAGCAAGTTGGATCATCCCTGATGGGTAATTTGCAAGATTACTCCCACTTAAGTGACTGCCTTCAACTACAGCTCACATCCTCACACTCCAGTAGTGCTGCCAGACCTCTCTCAAGCTAGGTTCTTGTACAGACAAGTTTGTCACAGGGTCTGCTTGAGAAGAACTCACTCTTGGACATGGAGTATGTCAATGCACCCTCACAATGCAATGTGAGGAAGGAAGGAGACTCAGACATTCAAAGTCATTCAGCAGCAACACTTCTGAGACTAGCTCTTTGCCTTTTATTTCCTCCTGGACCTTTCTAGTTGCTCATCATTTAACCCCTGATTCTTTTCTCCATTGATATGTCAACATACAGAACTGTAGAGCTGACAGAAAAAGAGATGCCTAAGGAAAGGAAACTTCCCACCCAACGATTGCATTTGCACCTGAAGTAAGAGTATCTCAACCCGGTCTTCGCCATTCCCATATGTATGTATGAAAAGTACGTAGAATATTAGCAGCCCAAACCAAATAATTTTGTCACTTAACTCTCCCGGTGCCCCAGCCTCCTTCTTTCTGCTTGGTCCATTCTTTTACGCTCTCCATTATCCATCTGAGGAGCAACACTATGATTTCTCTAATCTCTGTCCAATGCTGCCATGTCTTTATTCACCTTGGCCTTTCACCCACTGAGTGTCCAATAATTGCCATATTTCTCTGAGGTGATCATCACGGCTCTCATGTTTCAATGTCACAATCTCTCATTTTCTTCAGGAGAGCATGGCCCAGGCCCAAGCCGGCACGAAGAAAGGCAGTGGGCTACGTTATGATCTTTCCTTATGGACTCAGCCAGTATCTGGATCCTCTTGTTCTCTAACCACGTGTTCCCAAGGGTTTCTTGAACATGGAGAGTGGCAAGAGGTCAGAGTCAGGAATACTCCGAGTGGCCATTAGCAGGCATTTACATCCAATTTCTTTCCCGCTTGAGGGCTACTGTAATGCCTCGTTTGGAAAAGGAATTATTGTTTGTCCATTGCTCACAGTCCCTGATACCTTGCTTCCACAAAGATGTCTGGAGGGAAATCCCACACTCTCTCTTCCCCTCCTGCTGTCTATTTATTGCAATTCAGAATGCTTCCCGCAGTCTTTACCAAACTTTAAAGGCAACAAAGCAAAAGCCACAGTTGGCCTCCTTGAAGTCCCAGACCCTAGACATATGGACACACAAGCATGTCCATGTGTACCCTCAGCTGACTTATAGTTGCTCTGAACATGGCCCTCTTGACTCCAAATCCCACGAACTCAGCAACATTAGTACACATCCTCTCAAGGGTAAGGGCCTAGAGTTCACCTCCCTGTGTGCCTTGAGTGGCACCCAGATGGGACAGGCATACAGAGGTTACCTGGACAACAGCCACATCAAACCAAAAGAAGAAAAATACAGCTCCCATTTTAATGTGCGGCAGGAGCTTGTTTTGGTGATCCACATCATTTTTCTGGTTTTTTCTGCACCCCAGGGAACACAGATCAGTCTGGAGACTGGATTTATTTTGCCAAAGGCTTTCTCCTCCTTGTTGTAGCTTGGGTAGGTGCCCACAGCCATCTGCCAGGTGCACACGATTATGGTGCCTTCCCAGTTGTCTACCGAGGAAAACATTTAGGTAGCATGGTTTTAGAGGCCAGATTAGCTTTCAAGTATTGATCTCCATTTCTCCTGAACCTCTGCTGGCATATGCTGAGATTGACTTCGTAGTGGTCTTTATCCATAATTTCTAATCTACACAGTGGCTACAGGGAGAAAACACAAGACTGATGCCATTCAAAATCATGGGGATTCAGAATTACCTGTATCTCTGGAAACAGTGCAGATATCCATCAACAGATGAATTGACTCCAGATACATAAGCTGGAGTCATTTCCTATCCTTCCTCTAACTTTTCAATTGATTCCTTTTTTGTGTGAAAAAAAATCCCTATGAATGGATATCAACGATCCTATGTATATACACAACGGAATATTATTCAAGTATAAAGAAGGAAGAAAGCATGTCATTTGCAGTAAAAAGGATGAAATTTGAGGCCATAATGTTAAGTGAAATAAGTCAAACCCAGAAAGTTAAATATGACATGTTTTCCCTGGCACGAAAAACCTAGAATAAACGTAAATAGAGCAGTTTGAAAAGCACAGGTGGAAGGAAACTAAAGAAAGACATATTGGAGATTGGGGAGGGCATCAGGGTCAGGGAGATGAAAGGGTACGTAAAATAATTAAACATGATAAAACATGCTACATATATGTACCGGTTCTTTTATAAGACTATAATTACTATTACGTATTGTAAGTACACATTAAAAATGTAGTATTATGGCTTGTATGTAGATGTTTGCCCAAAGCCTCATGGACTCACAGGTGGGTCTTTTCTGAGCTACCTGAGTCTAGGCTATGTGATACTGGAACTGAGGGTGGGTGGTACTAAATTAGTCCATCGATAGGAATTAGCACAGTTCTGGGTATGTCAGAATGGATTTACTGAAGACAGAAGCCCCACCCCCACCCCGCGTGTGGGCAGCGCCATGTGAAAGTCTTGTAGCCTGGAAGAGATAAAAGGGAAAAGCAGGCTTACTGCTTGCTGCTGTTCATCCCTTGGTGCGGCATACCTGTCCTGCCATGGACTGTTTCTCCTCTGCCATGCTACCCTGCCTGGGAGCCAGCTGACTATGGAGTGAAATCTCTACAAAATGTATACCAACATCCTTTAACTTGTGAGTGTCATATATTTTTTCCTAGCAATGAGAAAAGTAAGGAAGACAAGTACCAAGTGATCCAAGAATCTGAAAAGCCCCTGTGCTGTGCATTCATACCTCCAGATCCCCCACCTTTGTTACTCTCTCCCACTCTCTTCTCCCCCAACAAGAGGCATAAAAGTTTGCATTGAGGAGACATAACAGAAGGCAAGCTACTTGATCCCCACATACACATGAGTATATTTGTAGGACGTCTATTTTGTTTCAGTGAAATGTTTACCGATTCCAATTTCAATCGCTGTGACAGAGAGAGATTTTTATCCGGTATGACCAGCTAGCTCCCTGCTTGGAAAAATCTTTGCATTTCTTCTTCAAAATGATTTTATACTCTATTTATCCCTGTCCATGCACACCCAAAATCCTGTTCTGATTCATGGTTGAAATTGTTCCGAATTCATACATTCATGTAGAGAATACGGGACACCATTTCAAATTAGTCTCCCTTTCCACAAAATGTTCGTGGTTTAAAACAGCATTTTAGTGTTCAGTGGGATGCTCATGAAATGCCTCATGTGTAATTTTCTCATATTTTTACATTGTACTATAGATTTTTTTCAAAAATATCAATAGTTTATTTTATTTCAATTATACTTCACAGTTATTTGAAGGAATGCAATATTTAATACATTTTCTTACATCAACTAAGATCTCCCTGGCCAACTCCCGAGGGATTGTTTTGGCTTACTATGAAAGCAAAACATTAACAAGAGAAAGACAGACAATTTGCAACTTGATTTTATTAATTACATACCAAAAATACTGATGTTAGTAACTGAACCATACCCTCCAATTTATTCATTCACTGGTCGTAGCTGTGAAAGTCTATTTGCATGGCTTTGTGTGGGATAGAAGGAAATCGAGGCCCTTCCCTGCCATCCACAAATGGGAGTATATGATCTGGGCCGTGCTTACAGGCATCAGTGTCTCAAATTCCTCAGCTGTTCTCTAACACGGAGTGGAGTGGCCATTGTAGGGGGAAGCCGCATATCCCTATAATACTCATTTCACTTCCTCAGCAGAACAGAACTATCAAAATGCAAATATCTTGGGGCAGGGCTCTGTAAAACATGCCCAGTCCTCTTCATCGTTGGCCCTATGGCAGCCTGCAAGAATCCCTATCCTACCTACACACAGTATGCACCTGGGGCCTGCATCACAATTTAATGCTAACCATGTAGTTGTACAAAATCAGAAACTCGAAAGATATTATGACTTGAGAGGTATGGCAATTACCAGGCAACTTTTCTGGAAAAACATGTCATGCATATAAGCTGTGTATTATAAATTAGTAGCACTAAGTACAGAGACATAACTAAGGCTGGGTCCAGAGCCCGAGAAATAAGTCCAATAGCCTAGCTGGGATGACTATCTTGATTGGAACTAGAGGGCAAAACTGAGCACAGACCAGAGGATCTGCAGAGATGTCTTTGGCCCTGTGAACTCCTCTCACACAATGTTTAATGGGCCAAACTTAAGCACAACAGCAAAAAACAACTGCTAGGCCAAGTAATTGGCTTCCTAACCATGGTAAGAATGCTAAGGCAGTTCTGATATGTGAATATGATCTGTTCCCTCCCATGCCACTTTCCACTCACCTTATTCAGTAATGCGCCGGGGGTGATAGGGCTGGGGTGGCCAGTGTTGGGATGCTCCCAAGGACTAAGTTTCCAAGGTTCTGGGGGTCACTGTACATCATCATGACTCCCTGGGACTCAAACAATCAGGGTCTGAGACGCTGAGAATCAGAATGAGACAAGCAGAGAAGGAACTTTGCTTCTCAGACCTCGCCATCTCTTCAACATCTCTCTGCCAGAGAAGCCACAGTGGTCTGAGAGGTAAGATGTCCTGACATAATAAGGTATCTTTTGGGACCATCACTCGTCTCACACAGCCAATGAATGCCAACCGCACTTGGCTTTGGGGCAACGAAAGGACAGCTATTTGTTCAAACAGATTGAATGACGGCATATTGTGAAGTGGGTAGGAGCCACACTTTGATACAAGCTTTCTCATTCCAATCCCAGCACTATGTCACCTGAAACAAGTCCTGTCACCAATCCTGGGACTCCAATAATGAGAACGCAATGGGTGGTTGGCCTTTGCTTCTCTTTTTGATTCAAAAAAAAATTACTGCTTCAGGCTTGTGGTGGTGCTTTCTGGGCAGTCATCTTTGCCAGTGGGGCGGGCAGACTAGGGCAGGCTTTGTGTGGGGCGTGGGCCTGTCGAGATGTTGGGTGTCAAAATCCACTTTCCTCTAGTCATGTCTAGCTCTGGGCATATCAGACAGGCCCCAGGTTGGTATTGCTACTTGCCCTTCATGGTACGAGTATCCTATAACATCTGCTCTTTCACCTTACACAGATTAGTCAGAACTTGATCCCTGGCATGCAGTCTCTTCCTTTGCAGGATACACGGAGTAGATTTTACTTAACTCTGTCTTTACCTGGTGTACAAAGCTTGGCAGGAAAGGTACTGCATTCACCAAACATGAAGTAAAAGGCAATATGGTCAAGGGAGTCACCATACAACATGCAGGCCTGTCAGTCAGTCTGTCCGTAAGGAAAATTGATGAAAAGCCACATCTTTAGTAATTGAACCAAGGACTGAAATAGAAAAGGCGTTCTGGACACAGAACTATGTAAGGGCCCAAATGAAGAAATGACATCGGTGGAATCACAAATGTGAACATGCCACACGGCAACAACTTAGGAGCCCGGCTGGTAGACGATGTGTGTGTGTGTTTGTGTGTGTGTGGTTGTGACCACAGCCTCTATACTTACTTTGATTCCGAGAGCAAATTTGGTTATCCTGTCTCACAGGACAAATCCTTAGCATCACACGCACAGCAGGTTTTTGGAAAGCATGAATAACTACCACTGCAGGGTTGAGGAACCTCAGTACCCAGCACCAGCACACAAGACTGCGAGATCTATGGATTTGGCCTGGCCCTCACGACTAGGGCCACATCTCTGATTAGTCGAGGCTCCTCTAGAAATCACAGAAAACACGGTAATATGGATGAGGAAGAAATACGGAGTCCACTGACTCACAAGAACCCTGGTTCATGGCTAATTTCAGCCTGTGGTGGGCTCCTGTGTGCCCTCCACATACATCCCTCACTGTGTATGGGTGCATGGCAGCTGTTTCCTGGCATCACTACATTCTCCATTCTCATCTTGTGTCTTCCCTGCCTCAACCTTGGCAGGAGTCCTTCATTTCTTCTGTCATGCTCGGGGACTCAGAATAGAGTGCGCTGTGGCGTGGATGCTTGAGTACAGGCTGCTGGTGAGCACTCCTCCTGGGAGACGGACAGGGCCATGTTTCCGAAGGGCCCAAGCTCTGCTCCAGCTCCACAATCATCAAGAACAGCACTACAGAGGAGTCATTGAAGAAAGTGGGAAATACGGGTGTTTTGAGAGCACACTGCAGGGAAGAAGGGCAAAGGTGTACAGTGAGGAATGGAGGAGACACATGCAGACAGGGTAAATGTGGCTGAGAGGGAAAGAAGCCTCTACAAGTAGCAGAAAAGGGTCCTGGTAAAGGTTTGCTCTGGAAGGACAAAGGGGCCGCAGGGTGAAGGGCGGAGGGGAATTTCCACGTCACCGGGTGTCCCTGTCATCTCTTTGCCCTCTCTTATCCACTAGAAGATGCACTGTTTTATCTCAGCCTTCATCAGTACTTAGATTAGTGCAACAAGTACATTGATATAGGCACGCCAACTGGGAAAAAAGTAGACAACAACTTCATTGCGTATATACGTTCAGTGATACGGCAGTACTGGTAATGAGTAAAGTAAAGAGGATGCAACATTTGCCCACTGAATGTGACCAAGTGTAGTGAGTTTTAGGACAAAAGTAACTGAACTGTGTGGATGTTAGAAAAATACAAATGATTTTAATGTGGTCTGCGCAGAATTTCCCTTGGCTCAAATTCCGGTCATGAATGATAGTGTGAATCTCCTTCCAGATTAGGGAAGACATATGTCACTAGAAAATTTCATCGGTCACATTTAAAACACAGTGGGAAGGTCAGAATCAACTCTCACCTGCTCTGATGCAAGTGCCTTTGAATGAAAATACTTAGCTGTCCAGAGCAGCATACATTGGGGTGGCATAGTCTTAACTTGGTCAGTTCTTTCATGAGGAAATAGAGAAAGGCAGGGTGCAGGCAGTGCAGAAGGCAAGGGGAATCACGGCGAAGAAAGCAACTCTCATTCCTGACATCCTATGAATTAAACAGTGTCCGTCACCGCGAACAAGCCGCTGCTCCGTAAAACTGAGCACTCTAAAATGAAAAGGAAAGTAAGGTGGCTTCACACCCAAAGTAGTGGCATCTGTGACCACTAATCATGATATCCTAAGTTTAATGGATTAAGAAATGCCCAGCGTATTAGGAAAACACACTTCTGGGTAGGTCCGTGGGTGACTGAGGTGTAGGGTAGCAAACTGACGGGGAAAGAGCCTCTCCAAACGTGGGTACCACAAATCAATAGGCTGTAGCCTGGCTAGAATAGCAAAGGGAAAAGAGGAGTAAATGTGCCCCTTTCAGAAGAGTGCCAGTCGTCATCGTCTCTTCTGGACATGTGTCTACAGCTTCTTCAGCCTTTCAGTGTAGACTTGCTCTGGCAAACCTACAGTGAGATCCCAGACTTTCGACCTTGGAGTGGTGATGCTTCCTTGATCCTTCTTGTTCTGTGGTTCCCAACTTCTTGGCTGAGCAGCTGGTGAATCTGACCACCCCACTCCTTTCAAGAGAGCAAACGCTGTGTATTGTACCGGATCAAAATGTTCCATTCCCAAATCCCCACTCATTGATTGCCCCCATTCCACAGTAAGTAGACCAAGTGGAGTAGATGCTCTGCTTCCCGTAGAAATGGAATGAGGCACAGAGAGAAGGGAAGTGTAATACTGGCTGGTTCTTTGTTAGTTGTCTTTGGCATAGTTACTTCCTCTCTCATGGTCCAGCATTCTGAGTTCTAAAGAAAAGCCTCACCTAAGTGATTCAAGTGTTTAACTGCTAAATAATCTTTGTCTCAATTTACAGAAAGTGGAACATCGGGTGACCCTCAAATTACATCAGAATGTGTGAGATAATGCTTACTTGGGAGAAACGTAATGTGCTCATCACAGGAGTTCAATGTTGATTGCACTGTTGCAGCCAAAGGGGAAAGCAACACATGCTCCAGATGGCAAAGACCACACCCACCACACAATCTTCCATGTTATTGTTCCATTCACCTCTTTGCCAGACTTATGAAAGACCTGTCATGTACCTGAGTTCATCAAGATTTTTTTCTTTATGAATGACAGTTCACCCCCCCCATCTCATTAGGGTGCTGGCCATTGAATAAATATGATATCCTTCCCAGTAATGCTCATTTCCTCAGTACTGGCTTTTGAGCGGGGAGCAGATGAGCATGGGTCTGATAAGACTGGAAAAATAATCACATAAGGAGGTAGGGGTTGAGCTGTCAAGGAAGAGACTTTTTGTATGAAGTTGAAACAAGGTTACAATTAATTCAAGCTAGATCACTTGGAGTAAAAGATATTCATTGCAAACCCAGAACAACTACTATTAAAATATAGTGTGAAAGAAATGATCAGGGAAACAAAATGGTAACTAGAAAATACTCACAACACAAAAGTAGGCAGAAATGGGAAAGTTGAGGGGCAAAAACAACCAGATAAGAGATACAGAAAACAAACAGTAAAAGGAAGACTCTCCTTACTGATAACAACTTAAGTGGAAATAGATAACACTTTTCAATGAAAAGGCAGAGATTGGCAAGATGGATTTTAAAAACACCCCAAGTATATCTGTCCACACAAGATTCACTCTAGATAGATCCAAAGTCAGAGTAGGTCAAAATATAGAGGATGAAACAAGGTATTCCATTCAAATAATAACCAAAAACTCTTAGGTGGCACTTTTACTCCACAAAAAGGCTTTGAATCAAGATTGTGACAAGACACAAAAAAACATTATATGATCAAAGTGTCAATCCATGAAGAAGATAAAACAATTATAAAATAAGCACACCTAATGGTGAATTCCCAAAACATATGAAGGAAATGCTGATGGAACTGATGAATACATCTGCAACAATGATCAGGGACTTCAAAACCCTACTATCCATAATGGATAGAATAACCGGACAGAAGATCAGGAAATAGAGGACCTGAACACAATAAGCCAACTAACCCTAACTTACATACACCAGGATACACCTCCAAGAGCAGGTGAGCATGGAACACTTTTCAGGGTAGCCCATGTGTAAGCTTTCAAAACAAGTCCCAAGGAGTGTTTTTTTATTTTTATACATTTTATTTACAGTGTGCACTTGTAAAAGTGAGCATACTTCTACCGATCGTCAGAAAAATTCAATATTCTCTCTCTGCAAACATTTAGAAGAGATTAGGAATAACAGATTAGAAATGTCATGCATTACAAAATGGTAGCCTATGACTATCTGCACATTTACTAGGTGCCATTAGAAAGAGGATGTGACAAGTGTGCTATACGTAGACTGCAGATGACATAGTTTTAGTCTATCATACAAAACCGACCAGTGGTAGTGGTTGAATTTAAAAACGGGCATCAAATAGGATATTTAAACTTAAATGTATTTTTAGCATGCTAAAAGCTGAAAAAATTTCAAGTGAGGTTTTGTGGCTGATCAGTTCAAACGTTTCATGGCACTTTTTCTTTAAATAAAAAAATTCAGTACTGTAACACTACAATGACATTCGGTGACAAATGCAGAAAAATAAGTTTTTCTCAATGTTTTGGAAAGTATATACACATTCATTTTGTCATGGGTGTCTTGTGGCTCTTCAATACATGTTCATCTTATTAATAAGAAACTGGTCCCGCACAATTTTAACAGTCTAACCTCAGTGAAAAACTGTAAGAAAAATAGTGCATTAAGAGTTAAAAAAGGTTAGTTAAATATACTGAGCTCACACTACAAAATGATATCCAACTACATAATAGTGGCAGGTTATACATTGCAAAGAACTTTTGTTTTTAACACTTAGTCAAATAAGGTAGATTTTCAAATGTAAACTTACTCATTCTTGTGGGGATCCCCACTGGTTCAAATTGCAAAATTTTATGTAGTTGTTTATATTTTATGTCAGTATATTTAACTGACATAAAATTATTTGAATTAATCAAATAATCTGTAGTCTCATGTATGGCTCATCAGTGATGCCATCATCACTGTATGTCAGAGAAATAATCCATTGTTCATTAGAAATGCTAAACAATGGAAATAATGGACTCCATCCATTTTTTTCTTCAATGTTGATGAAGATATTCTTCAGAAAGTTAAAACAGCCTTTCACAAAGCTTTCTGTATATGGCACAAGTTCATACACAAAACTGTGCATTCCATCGAAAAGGCGGTGTTTGTAATGCTCAGAATAACCTGACAAGTCTGTTTCAGTGTCTCAGAGAGTAAGGATAGATTTGAAACAGATAAATAGGCAAAGCCTCATAAAAGTACAGCATTACTGTTTGAGTACACTTCACCTATATAAAAGGAAATACAGTGACAAAGAAAAATGATCCTTTCATGACAAGTAAGCCTGTAAACACTTCGAATCGTATTTTAATTCTTTAACACAAAAATGAAAAAAGTATTTTCTTAAAGACACAGAAGCATGAATATTAAATGAGAGTTGTCTTTTACAAGGCCGACTTTTCTTTTTTTTTTTTATTAAATTCTTTTATTGGTACATTGTAGGTATACAACACAATTACATTTCTCACTGGGAATTGTACCTTTACATAATGCATCTTGGTTCTTATCTTTTCCCCATTCCTAGCCCTCCCTTCACCCCCTCCACCCTTCCCTATTTACAAAGACTTTATTTCCATTTTTTCCATTTCTCAGCATTTTTCCTTTCCCTTCTTTCCTTTCCCCTGCCCCTCCCACTACCCCTACCCCTTTGGACCTTGTCTTCCTATTTTACATTATCGATTATTCATTCTCATCATTGGTACATTTTAGGTATACAATATAATGACATTCATCATTGGAAATTTGCACCTTTACATAGTCTCTCTTGGTTCTTATTTTTCACCCTTGCCCAGCCCTCCCTTCAACCCCTCCAGCCCTCCCTATTTACAAAGATTTTGTTCCTATTTTTCCATTTTCTCATATTAATCCCATTCCCTTCTATCCTTTCCCCTAGCCCTCCCACTTCCTTCCCCTTTGCCCCTTTTCTTCCTATTTCACATTGCCTATTATACATTTAGTCCTTATTTACACTTTCAGTTTCTCACACCAGAGAAACTATTCGGAATTTATTCATGTGTGTCCTATTTACTTCACTTAAGAGCATCACCTCAATGTGCATCCACTTGGGTATAAATGTCTCTAATTTCTCATTTTTTATGGCTGAGTAGTACTCCATTTTATTACAAAAATCCATGTTTTTCTTTATTCAGTCTCCAGTTGATGGGCATTTGGGCTGTTTCCAAGCTTTAGCTATCACAAACTGTGCTGCTATGAACATGGGTACACATATATCACTGTGGTATGATTCTTTCAATTCTTTGGGGAAGATCCCCAGCAGTGGAATAGCGGGGTCAAATGGGACTTCCAGTCCTAGTTCTTTGAGGTATCTCCATACTGATTTCCACAGTGCTCGCACCAGTCTACACTCCCACCAGCAGTGGAGCAGGGTTCCTCTTTCCCCACAGCCCCCCCCCCCCAGCATTTGTTATTGGTTGATTTCATGATAGCAGCCATTCTTTCTGGACTGAAGTGGAATCTCAGCATTGTTTTCATTTGCATCTCTCGAATGACAAGTGATGTTGAACATCTTTTCATGTATTTATTTGCTATTTCTACTTCTTGGTCTGAGAAATGTCTGTTCATTTCAGATGTCCATTTTTGGATTGGGTCTTTAAATTTGGGAGGTCTGCTCTTTTCAAGTTCTTTATGGATTCGAGATAGTAGACCTTTGTCTGAGGAAAAGCAGGTGAAGATTTTTTCCCACATTGTGGGTTGTCTCTTCACACTGCTGGTGGTTTCTCTTGCTGTGCAGAAGCCTTTTAATGAGAAGAGATCCCACTTGTTGATTGTTTCTGCTAGTTCACGGAAAACTGAGGTTTTGTTCATAAAATCTTTTCCTACACCGATGTCTTCAAGGGTTCTGCCTAACCTCTGTTCCAACTGGTTCAGAGTTTCTATTTTAATATTTAGATCCTTAATCCATTTTGATTTTAGTTTAGTGCATGGTGAGAGATACAGGTCTGGTTTTAATCTTTGGCAAGTTGAAGCCCAATTTTTCCAGCACCATTTATTAAAGAGGCTATCTTTCCTCCAGTGAGGGTGTTTGGCTCCTTTGTCAAAGATGAGATGGCTGAGTGTGTCTGGCGTTGTTTCTGCATCTTCTAACCTGTTCCACTGGTCCTCAGGTCTGTTTCTTTGCCAGTACCATGCTGTTTTTATCACAGTAGACAAGGCCAACTTTTCAATGGATTGCAGTTATCAACTGAACTGTGACAAAGATTACACCATCTATAAAAATGATACAAAAAAGTACAGATAGGAAATAGAAGTAAAATATCTATTGCTGTAACGTAACATTTCGCAAGCCTTATTTGTTGTATTTTCCTAGCCATCAACATCTCACTAAACGGTGAATAAATGAAGACACAGTACATTTAACAATAAAATAAAATGCATGTGTCAATGATCGTCACTCGTCTAAATCATCCATGTGAGAATGCTTTGATAAGGTCATAACTCCTAGAAACCATCATGAGGCTCGCAGATAGTGGGGAATTGTAAATCAAATCATCAGCCTATATGTGAAGGAAGACTATTCTCAGGTAAGAACATTCAAATTCTATCAATTATCATGGCTAAATAGACAGTTATGTGTTTGAGATCTACATACGGACTAATACAAGCACCGATTTAAAATGAAGCCACCAATTCCTGCTTCTTATGTTCAGTTCATAGGAACTTATATAACAAAAAGCAGAAAAGGATTATTAGATTAGATACATGCTTTCAGGGTATAAGAAGCAGTCACAAATAATCCTGCTCTTTATTTTTTTGACTTCTGGATAAAAACCCATAACATACGTCCTACAGACAAATCTAAAAAATAAAGGAAATAATACCTTTTCAGCCTTAGAAGAGATCCATACAAATGAAACACTATTCAGACCAAATGAAAATAGCATACAAGCGGATAAGACCAAAACCCTAAGGCAGGTCACCTAGAAAAATAGTAAGTTTTCACAGTTTAGAGATGAAATGACTTTTGTGATCACCCAATCAAGTTACATGTACCATAAATTACTACTAATTTAAACCATAAAATATCAAATTATACAAGATTTACAAAATAGGCCAAGGAATAGGCAGTTGAGTATAATACTGGTAATAGAACATGAATACAAAACTATATTGACAAATAAGAAATATAACCCGAAAGCCCACCTGTTCTAAGACAGTCATGAAAATACTGGATACAGGCATATCTTATTTGTGCTGTTAACATGTAAAATTATTTTCAGTTGTACACATGGAATATAGCATTATTTTGCTACATTACATGGGAAACAGCTCTTAATACAGTCTGAAGGATACTTAAGATAGTCATATGAGGAAAAAAATCAGGTTTTGTCACTTTTGATTTTTACAATTTAGCAATCATCCTTTGATTTTATATTTATCATAGCATGAATAATTGGCTATAATTTTACTACTGTCTCATAGTCTCTTTGTGCGATGGCAGATGTAGCTGGAGCAATTATTTTCTCTGATCTTCATTTGCATTTTAATAACCATTTCAAAATCCTACCTGCAGGATACAAGGATACACTTTAGGACAACATATTTCCAAAATTAACAACTTTTTCAAAAATTGTTTTTAAGAACTGTAAGTATTTACGTGAAAATACAAAGTCAAAAACTTAAGCTGAAGGGACATGAAAAAAAAAAGAAAAGAAAAGAAACTTAGGAAAATATTTTGCCTGTGTCTGAACAAAAGGAATCTCAAACAATTGTGGTTTTTCCCTAGAATGAATTTTTCTAAGAACAGGAGGGGATAATAAACAATTAAACTTCACAGCTTGATACTCTTAGATGCTCAAATTATTGCACAGTTTAAGGGAAACAATTTTAATGCACACACAAAGGCCATCACCCAGTGTCTTTTACTGCCATTCTCTTTTTGGCTTTTGAAGTAAAATACTGGTCATAACATCTTCCATTCTATTATTGTTGAACACACTAGAGTCTCAATGGTAGATAAATGTTTTTGATAAAGAAAAACCATGAAGTATTGGCATTTCATTATGTCCTATAAACAGCTCTAGAATTTGGCGTATGTTGACTTACAGTGAGAAAAAAGGACAGCAACCAATTTTGACCACATTTTTCAAAAAGTGCTTCAGGTGGGTGGTATTATAATTAATATACCCAAGTACCGCCTGTCAGCTTTTTATACTGATATATATATATATGTACATATATACCTGTTTCTACAAATATTAAATTAAATTATAGAAGTTAAACTCTTGTATGAACTCTTTAAAAAATTGCCACCTAGCTCTTTCAATATATTAATTTTGACCATTTGTACTTTTTTTCTTGCTCTTTGTAAGAAGATACCTGAGCTGTGTACTTTGGAAGTGATTTTAACAGCGCTGTGTATTAAATTATTCATAATATATTTATTATTCCATCATTCCCTGCTCTATAATTCTTTTCATGAACTTTCAGAGAGAGAGAGAGAGAGAGATTTAAATTTCTGGAGAATAGAAAATGCCCAAAGTTTAGGACATGAAGAAGGTTGAGAGAGTTTAGGTAGCTTATGCTTTCAGGGCAGAAGGCCAGAGAAGACAGGGCCT
>NW_028258438.1:36562-52913 GCF_053883595.1 Heterocephalus glaber
TATGTTAAGCTATTCACAGTGAAAAATCTTGCTTCATTTTATCTATTTTTGTTGCATGAGGTACATATGAAACACATAGATGTTTATTCCATCGTGTTGGGATTCCATCATGTTCCTCAGCTCCTCTCTAGATTGATTAATCATGTCTTGCACTACTAGCACAATCTCTCATGTTACCAGAAATTATTTCTGATTTCATTTTTTCCAGATCCCCTTTTCGTTGCCAGTTCAAGGAGTCCAGGTGGTTGAGTATCAGAGTGTTCCATCTCATTTCCCTTTGGGGTTGCTGTAGGTGATCTGGAAGTTTCCTTTTGGGACTTGTTTATGTGTCTTCTCATTTCAACTGGGGGGGGGGGTGCTGTTGACGCCCATGTGGCTCACCTCCTCTGAGCTGGGAGCGGTGGAACAGTCGCCCGGAAGCCCCTTACTCTGGGCTGGGCGCACTGGAAAGGTGGCCCAGAAGCCCCTTCCTCCGAGCTAGGAGTGGTGGAAAGGCGGCCCGGAATCCCCTTCCTCTGGGCTGGGAACAGTGGAGCCATGGCCGGGAACTCTCTTCCTCTGGGCTGGGAACGGTGGAATGGCAGCCCAGAAGCCGCTACCTCTGGGCTGGGAGCAGTGGATTCGGAGCCTGGAAGCCCCTTCCTCTGGGCTGGGAGTGGTGGAGCAGTGGCCCGGAACCCCCTACCTCTGAGGTGGGAGTGGTGGAACGGCAGCCCGGAAGCCCCTTACTCTGGGCTGCGAGCAGTGGAACAGCCTTTTATCTTTGTTTAGTGTAATACAGAGACATTTTCAACAAATACTTATATGTTGATATATGATTTGCTTTTTAGTTGTCAATGTTACTGGTAGTTATTCTTTACTATCAAAGCAAAGCTGAGGATCAGTGCACACTTCCAAAATCTTTGAAAATTTGTGGCTATAGCCACAGCCCACTGCATACCATACAGAGAAAATTGCTTATGGAAAAGGGTCTCATATGATAATGGAAGAGATATCCATCCCAAAAGAGAAACAAAGCTTAAGATACACAGAATACATGAGAAAAGAAGGTAACGACACACCTCCAGAAGTTTATAAATTCCTTGAAACTTAATCCATAGACATCAAAGTGGATGGAATACTGGATAAAGTGTTTAAAAATAATTGATGAAATGATCACCGAAGTCAACTCACAAACAACTGAAGGAATTAAGGAAGACAATGCAGCTCATGATAGATAGTCTCAATAAAGAGATAGATATTCTGTTAACGAAACAAACACAAGTTTAGAAATCAAAAGCTCAATAAGTTAAATAAAACCTCAGTTAAACGTCTCACCAAAAGATACCAAGAAACAGAAGAAAGAATATCAGAGCTTGCCAACAGGTGGATAAACTAAAACATACGGGTGATAATAAAGGAAAATTAAAAACCTACAAATAGAATTTACAGGATCTCAGGACAACACTGAAAGTTAAAAGTTAAGCTTTATAGGTCTCAAGGAAGGAATAAAAATACAAGGTAATGACATAGAAAACCTATTTGTTGAAATAATAGCAAGAATTTCACAGATCTAGAGAATGATATAGGCATTCAGGTACTGCAGACATTTGGATCCCCAAGAGGCATGACCAGAAAAGAATGTCTCTACATCATATTTTATTTGAAACACCAAAATCTCAGAACAAAGAAAGTTTATTAATAGCTTCCAGAGAGACAATCCAAATGATCTCTGCTCATGAAACCATCAGAATAAAGGCAGATTTCTCAATAGAAACCCTAAAGCCTAAGAGGGCATGGAATAATATATTTGAAGACCTCACAAAAAGATGACTTCCAACCTTGTTTATTGTAGTAGTCAGCTTCTTCTTGGTGAGATAAAACACCCAACATGGAAAACTTAAGAAATTTAACTTAACTCAGTTTCAGGGGATTCAGTCCATGCTTAGCTGTCTTCAATCGGGAATATAATGGTGGAGAGACTTGGCAGAGGAAAACTTCTCACCACACGGTACCCCTGGGAAAAAGAGCAGGACAACAATGTCAGAAGAAAAGGGTCTAGATATAGTACTCAAGAACCCTTAGAACCTCGGAACCCGCCCTGACACACACAGAAGAGCATTCTCATCCCTTCCGCATGTCTTAAGTCAGTGAAGTTGACAGATATTCTTAGTCATCATATTCTAACCCTTGTCAGTTTGACAACCAAATACAATTTAAACCATACTTAATCTCCACATAAACACAATAAGTTGATATTTTTACCTCACATTATACGATTATCTTGCATATACCAAAAATGCAATAATCCCTTCCACAAAGTCAACAGTACAAGCATTTTCAAAGGTCAAAGTCACACTTTGAAAAGATCACATATTGTGATCCAAGTTGGTTTTATTTCAGGAATGGACACGTGTTTTACTATATGCAAATCAATAAATTTAAATTATTCATTTATGACAAATGAATAGAATCAAGCAGAAAAATCACATTATACTTCATAACTGATGCAGAAATATTATTTGATAATACATAACATAACTTCATGATAAAAAAAGAAACCTGGAGAAACTACATATAGAAGGATCTTGCCTTCAAATAATAAAGGCAATATACAACAAAGCCACAGTTAACATCATATGGAATGGAGAAAACAGAAGGTCTTTCCTCTGAAATAAGGAATGAGAGAAGGTTGGTCACTCTCAGTTATCCTAGTGAATGTAATACTTTTAAGTTTTAGCCAGAGCAAATACAAGAGAAAAAAAATGAAAAGGATTCAAAGAGAAATTGAGAAAGTTGATTATCACTACTCCAAGATGGTGTGATCCTTTACTCAGAAGACCCTAAAAGCTGCACAGAAAATTTTTAAATCTGATCAATGAATTAATCAAAGGGGTGAGATACAAAATCAATAAATCAATAAAAATCAATAGCTTTTTCTGCAAACCAGTAAAGCACCTGGTTAGCAAAATATCACAAAAACAGTTCTATATATAAAACCTTCAAAAACTAAAATCGCTGGTTATAAATCTAAGGAAGTATTCTATAATGAAAATTATACAACTCTTAATAACAACTGAAGAAGACACTAGTGGATGGAAAAATCTTCTATTTTCCTGGATCAGCACATGTGATATTGTTATAAAATAGCCATATAACAAACACGATCTACAGATTCAGCGCAATACCCATCAAAATAGCAATCACATTCTGTAGTTAAGCCTGGATCCCAAGCCCTTCATTGGGGTACCACCTGTGGCCAACCCACCTGGCCAGCCTTGTTCGGGGACCTAGACTCCCTAGTTTTTTTTTTTTTTTCTCCCTGAACAGGGGCTAACAAGGATAAATGACAAAAAGACACAGTGTCAGTTTAACATGTGGGCAGCCAAGGGGCTTTTGCCTCTTAGTAGTCACAGGAGTGCCCCCCCGCCCCCCCGTGCAACCTGGCTCATCTTGTCTCAAACACAGGTACGAGCATCAAAATAACACAAGATTCATCTGTTTTCCAATATCCATTAGTACATCCTCTGGGATACCACTTAAAATCAGGTCTCTTACTTTACCTTACAACTTGTGATATGACATCACTCCTGAGTGCAGCCTTTCTCCTCTGTGCTCACAGAGAAGGCTAATTAGGCCTCAGTTCTTCTCTGATTTCTGACATCTCCCCTCCCTTTTTTTTTTTTTTTTTTACAGTAACAGCAGTTGAGTAATCAATCATTGCGGTTTATCCCTAAAGGAAGTAAGTAAGTGTTCTAGTTTTTCTTTTGAGATCTGGCCTTGAATGACTAGGACTTCATCCACAGATGCAAAGTATCTGTACTGGATCTTTCAGAGAGTATAGCCCCATCTAATTGCATATACCAACTCAGCAATCCCCCCAAGGAAGCATTCCCAATTGCTGTAAGGGCAAACAGGCAAAGACTGTTCTGGCTTCTTCCTGCTGAAGAGGGTTGTAGTTGTGATCAGCAGTCAAAGATATCCCCAAGATTGCCCACCCAGAGTCCTTTGGAAGGAGGTTTCGAGAGTTTCTGCCTCCTGGATAGTTTTCTTCAGTTGTCATGTGGGAGAAAGCTCTCACTGTTGAGGAAAGTCAAATCACATTCCTCCACTGGTATCCGTTTCATCTGTTCCTCTACTGTAGTGACATAAATAAAACACCTGCCCCCACACCAGTAGCTATCTTGAAGCAAAAACTACTTTGCTAAGAAAAAGAAGGATAAATTGTATTCATTCCATCCCTAAACCAGCTACTTTCTTCTAACTGTCTCAGGAGCAAATGAGGATGAATGACAAAGAGACATGGAGTCAGTTTAACATGCTGGCAGCAGGGAGCGCTTGCCTCTTAGTAGGCAGAGGAGCCCCCCAGAGCCCCACACCCCCACCACAGAATCTGGCTTATTTGCCTTTATTCACCGAAACACAGGTACAAGCAATCAAAATAACACAAGATCCATCTGCTTTCCAGTATCCATTAGTATATGCTCTGGTAAACAACCTATCCTCAGGTATCTTCACTTTTCCTTAGAACCTGCAATATGCCATCACTCCTGAGTGCAGACTTTCTCCTTTGTAATCACAGAGAAGGCCAATTAGGCCTCAATTCTCCCCTGGTCTCTGACAACATTATTCACTGAACTAGAAAAAAAATTCTAAAATTCATTTGGAAATTCAAGAGATCCAGAGTGGTCAGTGCAATTGAAGCAAAAAGCACAATGCTAGAAGTAACACAATACTCAATTTCTAATATGCTACAATGTCATTGTAATGAAAATAACATGAATCTCTTATAAAAGAAAATCACACACATGTAAACCAAGGGAATAGAGTAGAGGACACAGACGCAAACTCAGGTGGACATGGCTGTTTGATTGAAAAGGGGGGGGCAAAACCTGCATTGGAGAGAAGACAGCCTCCAAAACAAACATTGGTGAGAAAACTGGATATGCACGTATGCATTATTGAATCTATACTCCTCTCTATCACTTTATTCAAACAGCAATTGAAATGAATGAAAGATCTTAATATAGACATGAAATTTTGAAACTGCTAGAAGAAAACATAGGGAAAACCTCCAAGACAGAGACATAAGCAACAGCTTCATGAATTAGACTGCAATAACTCAAGAAATAGCAAAACTCAACAAATGAGATTCCATCCAATTAAAAAAAAGCTTCTGCACAGTAATCAATCAATCAATAACTGAAATGTGGTGGAAGCAATAATTTGACTTGCAACTCTTTGAACATGGGATTACTATCCAGAATATATAAAGATTTCAAAAGCCTGAATACCAAAAATTCTCAAATCAATAATTGGGCCAATGAACTAAATGGACACTCCTCAAAAGAGGAAGCACAAATGACCAATGAGTATATGAAAATCTTTTCAATGTTTTTCAACCAAAATGTTAATACAAATTAAAACTACATTGAGATTCTATGTCATCACATTCAAAATGGCTTTTATCAAGAACACAAAAATAGAGCCAGAAGCCTTCCTGGACAACAGCAGCGCAGGTGCACAGGGCCCAGCCAGGGCCCCGCCCAGACACCAGCGGCCTGGACGCACAGACACCAGCGGCCTGGACGCACAGACCCCTGCCAAAAGTCCACCTGCACAACAGTGGTGCAGGCATGCAGGCCCAGCCAGAGGCCTGCCCAGATCCAATCAGAAGCGCACACAGACCCCAGCCAGGACCCCACCTGGACAAAAGCAGTGCAGGTGCACAGGCCCCAGACAGGGCCCTTCCCAGACACCAGCGGCTTGGGCATGTAGGTCCCAGCCAGAGGCCCACCCAGACATCATCTCTAAGCGTGCACAGTTCCCAGCCAAAACCCCCCATCCCCCGAACAACAGAACAGCACAGGGATCCAGAAGGCCATCACTCTGAACCCAGAAATTGGCCCAGTGATGAGAAGCAAAAGAAGAACTCTATGAGGCTTGCTGACAAGTGAAGCGCACGGGGTGAGCAAAGGCACAGCAGAGTGCGTCTGTTCAAATGAGAAAGCACATAAACAAGACTTAAAACCAGACTTCCACATCACCAGTGGCAACCACAAGGGGCAAGGAGATAGAACAATGTAATACTCAATCACCTGGACTCCCCCAACTGGCAATTAAAGAGGATCAGGAAAAAATAAAATCAGAAATAATTTCTCAGGTAACAACAGGGATTGTGTCCATAGTGAAAGACATTAATAACTCTAGAGAAGACACAAGAACAAAAAAAATCGTGGAGCTCCAGAACATGATGGAATCCCAGCATAGGAAACAAATGGAATCCATAAAGCAGATGCAAAAAAAAATCCAAGAGATTAAAAATTCTACTGAAAGTTTATGCAGCAGAAGGAGCCAATGTGTGGACAGGTTATCAGATATAGAAGACAGGATTACAATTAGTGACCAGGAAAAGAAAGATTTCTGAAAAATAGTAAGGGATTGTGAGAAATCAATCCAACAGCTGCTATATGGTGCAAAAAAGAATAACATAAGACCGATCAGGGTCAATGCAGAAACAGGGGATAGTGTAAATGATATAAAAAACTTTTCACAAGGAGCCTGGGATTTAGCTAAGGTTTTGGTGCCTGCCTTGCAAGCCCAAGATCCTGAGTTCAATCCCCGGTACCACCCCCACAAAAAAAAAAATTCACATAAGTAATGGCTAAAAACTTTGCAAACAGAGGAAAAGAATTTGACATACAGATAAGTGAGGCTTATAGGATTCCAACTAGCCATGATTAAAAAAAAAATCCACACCTAGGCAAATAATAGTCAAGATTCCAGAAGCCCAACAAAAGATCAAAATACTGCAAGCAGTTAGAGAAAAAAGACAAATCACATACAAAGGAAAGTCCATCAGAATCAAAGCAAACTTCTCCATCAGAATTTTCTTCTTGTTGTTGTGTTTTTGTTTTTGTATTGTTTTGTTTTTTTGATACTGGGGATCAAACTCAGGAATTTGCACTTTCAAGGCAGGCAGCAGCACCACTGAGGTAAATCCCTGGCCCAAAGGTAAGTTTGGGTATTAAGGTTGTTTTGTTTTCGTTTCTGTTTTTGTTTTTCTTTTTTTTTTTTTTTGTACTGGGGATCAAACTTAGGACCTTGTGCTTGCAAGGCAGGCGGTGGCACCACTGAGTTAAATCTTCGGTTTGAGCAGACTTCTCAACACAAAGACTCAAGTCAAGAAGAACCTGGAGTAAAGTATTTCATGCCCAAAAAGAAAACAACCTTTAACCCAGATTGATGTACCCTGCAAAACTATCTTTCAAAATTGATGGAGAAATAAGATACTTTCAGGAAAAAAAGAACACCTGAGGAACTTCATGAATACCAAACCAGTGCTCCAAAAATTTTAAACAGTATCCCAGGAAAAGACAATGAAGGTCACAACCCCTTGAAACCCAGCAGAATGAATCCATCAGGCATGACAAGAAATTAAATGGAAAGGGGGTTAATCCAATAAAAAGAAAAAGTCATGACAAGGATAAGTCAATAGATATCAATTTATAACCATTAATGATCAAGAAATCAGCGAACAACAAATGCTGGCGGGGGTTGCAGGGAGAAAGGAACCCTTTTCCATTATTGGTGGAAATGCAGACTGGGGCAACCACTGTGGAAATCAGTATAGAGATAACTCAAAATACTAGGATTAGAGGTCCCATTTGACCCAGCTATTCCCCTGGTGGGTATTATCCCAAAAGAATTAAAAGAATCTTACCATAGTGATATATGTGCACCCATGTTCATAGCAGCACAGATTGTAGTAGCCAAAACTTGGAAACAGCCCAATAGCCCATCAACTGGAGAGTGGATAAAACCATGTGTTTTTTTTTAATCAAATGGAGTACTACTTAGCCATAAAGAATGAGAAACTAGAGACATTTTTAGCAAAATGGATGTACATTGAGGCCATGCATGTAAGTGAAATAAATAGGGCACAAATGCATAAATACCAAATAGTTTCTCTGGTGTGAGAAAGTGAAAGTGTAAATACGGAACGAAACATAGGATAGATATTGTGAAATGGCAAAAAAGGGTCCAAAGGGGTAGGGAAATTGGGAGGGGCCGGGGAAAGGAATAAATAGTAGAAAAGGAACAAATGGAAGCAAAGTCTTTGTAAATAAGGAGGAGTGGAGGGGTTGAAGGGAGTGGGGGGAATGGGGAAAAATAAGAACCAAAATATATCATGGAAAGGTACAAATTCCCAACGATCAATGTCATCATATTGTACACCTAAAATGTACCAATACACTTAGTGAGTTAAATAAATAAATAAGTAAATATTTTAAAAAGAATACAAAACCAGTAAATGCTTGTGAGACTGCAGGGCAAAAAGAACCCCTAAACACTCTGATGAAAATAAAGGTGAGTAAAGCCAATTTGGAGATCAACACGAAACACCTCCAAAAACTAAACACAGAGGAGCTCCCATTGGATCCAGATATACCACCCCTTGTTATATGCTAAAGAATTAAATTCAGTGTAATATAGAGTTGCCTATGGAAATGACCTAGGTGTCTGTCAACTGACCAATGAATAAAGAAATGTGGTATACATACTCAGAGTATTATTCACCACGAATAATGAACAAAGTCATGCCATTTGCGGAAAAGTGAATTTGGAGAACAAGATAAGCAAAGTAATCCACACTCAGAAGGAAAGATATCACATTTGCTTTCATATGTAGAATCTATCTGAGACAAGAGACAGCATGAAAGTACAAGAAAGACTATCAGAGAATAGAAAGGAAATTGGGGGAAGAGGATGAAAGAGGAAGTGGGGTGATGGGGAGTGGAAATCGTCAAAGTTAGTTATATGCACGTATGAATGTAGCAAAATCAAACTCATTATTCTGTACCAATAATTTTCACTAATAAGAAACAGGATAAGACATGGGTGTGTGACATGTGTGTGCACATATACAGAGAGAGTTATAGATACGGATATAGATAGGTATATTTTTCTTACACCAGAGATTGTAAAAGGATGAAAATTTCCTTTCATTTGTTTACTTAGCACTGCACTGACAGCATATTTAAACTAAGGAACCCAGGAAGGAAATAAAGGGGGTGAAAATTACTATAGATTGCTATTTTCTGGATTGTCATGTCTAAATGGTGTGAGGAAATTAAATATGGCTCCATTAAATCTTACATGATCCTTGTTCTCACCAACTGCACATGTAATGAACATTTATTGAATAGCTACGTATAAATTAATGGGTTTGGCATCATAAGAAACAAAAATTGAATATTTTGCAACGCTACTTCTCAAAACTGTGTATGATCTTAGAAGACAGATACGTTCATGATGATGATCAGGAAGATGAATTTTGTATGGACATGCATAGCTTTAATTTGATTCTTCTTCGTCAGCAGCGCATAGTAAGCACGTACTGTGTGCCAGGCTGGGGGGTTCTGGGGCCTGCTGGGAGACCAAGAGTCACAAAGCACAAGGAGATCAGGAGTGTGTGGAGGAGGGGAAAGAGATGAACCATCAGCGTGAAAGCTCTGGATGATCAGAGGGGCTTGGACGGGTTGGTACTGACTACTTCCCCTGATGCTTGAAGAATTCTCAATCAGGCCTTTGGAGTGCTGATACACTGGGGAATTTTGTATTTCTGACTCATATGGCAGAATGTGTATCTGAAAGGAAGCAAGTATCTGTGGCACAGAGATGCCTGTAGGTCTAGGAGGGACAGATATAAGGGAGAGAGATGACACCAACACTTCCAGCACTGCAGGCACTCACACATGCAGAAACGTGCCATGCTGGGCCTTATCTCTGCAGCCCTGATTCCTCCTCCATGTCTCCCTTCTTGCTGCCAATTGGTGGGCACACCCTGCACATGTGGGCCTTCCTTAGGGATCCAGGCTATCTCTCTGCCCTTAGGAGGTGCCAGCCACTGCAGTCACACCCCCAGTGAGCCTTGTGCAAGCGCTTCCAGATCCAGACCTGTAGGTCTTACTTCAACTTTATAGCGCCCCTTACATTTCCATTCAGCTATCAGTCATCATCTTGCAGAATCTCATCAGCATCCCCAACTTGTTACAATAAGAATGGATCTTGCTTTCTTTTTGTCCCCAAATGTTCTTCTGGTCTCTGTTTTCAGGTGGCATTCTCCTGTCCCTCCAGGTGGCAGCCCCTCAGAAATGCTGTTATCCCTGACTTCTGTCTCTGCACTTGACACGGGAGTCAATGTACAGTGATCCTGTGCCATGTACTGAAGAGTTCGCTCATGTTTCTTCATGTAATTGTTATTGCATCTCCAGGAGCACAAGAAATGATTACTACCACCTTGGACATTAAGAACTTTCTTGGAAATAGATGACCTCTCTTTTTAGACTATTTAGATACTTTAGGCACACTGACACCAAAGTAATAGCAAAGCAAATCTGCTTTGTTATTCAATGAGTTAGGGTCAGCAAGGTGCTTACTTCAATTCCCAGCACATGAAAAAAGGAAAGATTTTAAACGAGGCAGGATGGCACACACCTTTTTTCCAGTTACTTGGGAGACTGAGGCAGGAAAATTGTTTATTTTAGGTTATTCTGAGCAATATAGGCAATATAGATCAACCCTTCATCAAAGCCAGAAGAAAAAAAAATGGAAAAACCCAAAGTTGCATGTGTGGTAGGGGGAATGGCTGAGATGTGCATCTAGTCAGAACAACCTTTGTGGGAGATTAAGTAGTGATTGCTAATTCTTTAGACAGAGGTTGAGCACCAGGACTTAGTAGGGATTGTGAATGTGAAAGTTTTATTGCTTAAAGTAAAATGCACCCCCAAAGTCTCAGTTGTTCAGATATTTGACTTTTGAAGTGATCATGGAACCCTATGCAAATTCCTGGATTATTCCAATGATGAGTTTATACCTGAAGGTTCTCTTAGGAAGTGGAGGCTGGTTGAAGTAGGTGAATACCAGCATGATGACCTGCTAAGGTGTACTCTTACCCCTGGCTCCTACCTTCCCTCTTTCCTTACTGGCTGCTATTAGTCAAGCAGCTTGACAACATCGTGTCCTTCCACTATGCCATTTCTGCCTTGGAGCCAGCCATAGACCGGAGACTCTGAAAACCTTGACCCAAAATGAGTGTCTCCACCTTTAAGTTGCAGACTTCACACATTTTTCCCAAATACTAAAACTTGACTAATACAGGATGATCTATGAAGCGTGGGTCAAAGAAACATAGGTAATCTTAGAACAATGACCTGTGCGGTATTAATTCCCAACGATGATGTCATTCTACTTTATAAAACATTCTATCATTTTTATTAGTATGTTGGTGATGCAGGATAAGTACATTGATCTCGGAGAAATGGTGCACATACATATCACATCTTAATCCTTTTTTATTTCCCCTCACATCATTCTCCTGCATCTCAGCTCTGATGTCCGAATGCCTGTCTAATAGCCAAGAATCTTTCGATACGGGTAAATCCAAGGTCAGTGGACTATAGATGGCTTTATTGTAGAGGGTAAAATTGAGTTGGCTTGGAGAGAGATAGGCCAGATTTACAAAGAAAGAAAACACAGGAAACAGAGACTAAGGCCTGAGTAGTAGGCTTGGGCATTGAGAAAGGTGCACAGTTCTCAAAAGTGATAAGAACGTGATGGAAGACATGTGTTACTCATGACATAAGGGGACGGTTTCTGCTTGTGGACCTCCACAGTTCTGCTATCATTTCAGACTGTCCAAAGACACTGTTTGGAGGTGAAAACACAGAGTGGGTGTCAAAGAAGCCATATCACATGCCCAGGCCTGTTAAACTTCGGATTGTGCAATTGGGCTTCCATAGAATGCTCCCTTCCAGGATGCGGGAACATGGCGGTCCCCTCCAGCAGTGATCCCCTGTATATAAGTTTCGCTTATTTTGATTTTTAGTTGGTGGTTTGTGTTTATTTTTCAAAGTCCATTCAGGTACAATGTAAGTTTTAGGATCACTGACAGATGTGTCCCATGGTTTTCCAGATTGACTACTGGGAATGTCCTTAGCAATGGTAGGCTGAGGGTTGTACTTCACGTAACAATACGCTGACCTGGGCCCAGGGATTTAGCTCAGTGGTTCTGGGGCCTGCCTCGAAAGTGCAAGGTCCCAAGTTCGATCCCCGGTACCAAAAAGAAAAAGAAAGCGGGGGGGGGGGGGGGAGAACAATATGATGACTCTTTCCGGTCATTTTGGTGGTGTAAATGTTGTTCTTGTATCGCCCTGTTCTGAATCCTGCAGTGATGTTTTGAACTTAAAAATGAGGAAACAGGCTGATATACATGGCTGAGCTGCTGCTAGCCCAGGACCACATAGGGGCCATCGGTTACCAAGGATCTGATTAGACCTTTCTAACAGACTTGTTGGGCAGATATTGAGGACGTTTCCCTTTAACTCTTGGCATTGGTCATGTTCCTGAGGTTTCTTATCAGAGACTATATCCCTGTTATTTTTTTTAACTAAAAAGGAGGAAAGTAACACAATGTGTGAGTGCTTCAGGCTACGAGTGCTGATAATCTGTGGTTAGCTTCCTCAGAGTGTCCTTTTCTGTTTATTTACAAGAGTGTGCATTTCCAGTAGTTGCTTGAATGAATTTCAAATTTTTCTTCTTCATATATTGTCTTTAAAAGAGTGCACAATAAAACCTGATGGTTTCAATGCGAAAATGAGGAGTTGGGCAGCCTGGCAGGCTCAGGGCCTTGCACTCACCACTTGCTTGGCCTTTAGACCCGCTGATGCTGTTTTGCTCTGCTGTAACATTTGGAGTTGACAATCACTGTTATCAACCCAGTGTCATCCTGAGAGCTACCGGGTATTTTACATAAAATGCTTGGTGTTATTCGCAGTTTAAAGGGAACGATGACATTGATTTGGTTAGCAGGTGTTGGTTGCTACAAGTCCCTAGAGGAAATCAAGTAACTGAAGCTCACAATTCTCGTTTTTTTAAAATATACTTGATGAAGTTTTTGTTTCATGATTTCAAAGTCATCTGGACTTGTTAAATTTTGGTTGGGGTATAGGCCATTAATATTCTTCAAATGCATTTTCCTTGTGCACGTTTGGAAATGGATTTTCTGGAGGAGCACATGAAGTTTCAGATCACTGTGGCTGCTCCTTAGTTGCTTGTGTTGGGCAAGGCTGTACCAGCTTGCTATTAATACCAGATGTTCATCCTCAGGACAACCAGTGAATTTTAGTCCTGGTGGTCCTCATAAATTTACTTTAAAAGACTTTGTGCAAATTTCAATTTACCAAGGAAAACCAGTCACATCTGATTGAGAGTTTTTAACAATAATCTCTCATTTTATGTTTGTCATAAATTGTATCACTCAAATTTAGGCATTAATGTTCCTTGATTATAAATTTCCTGAAAAATAAAATTTTTTCAGAGTCTTGATTTATAAACGCAGAACTTTTTCATTTCGCTGAGTCTTTCAAATTTTACAGCTCTGGTCCGTCCTCACTGGCTTTGTCCTTTTTTAAACACACTGTAGGATATTATTTTACAGAGACTTTTTTCATGGATTCAGCTCATACTATTAAACATAGATCCTGGCCATATGCATAAGCATTTCATGAGCCTTGTGTTAAAAAATTTCCCAGTATTTTGAGTTAATAAATAAGAGAAAGATTTCTTTATGTGTCTTGAAATTTAGCAGTTACAGGGAACAAGGGCCTACCTAGCTGAACCTGGTATTTTATCAGATAAATATTGTTTTCATATCATTTATATTTGGAAATTTTAGTTTCTGTTTGCATTATTTTATAGACCTCCTAAGAATGCAGAAAAAATTTGACAAATCACTGCTGAGCACAAGGTATAATTTGTCAATCTCTACACTAGTTGTTTTATCACAGTGAAGCTCTGGAAGTGCCAGACATGGGCCACCTCTTAGTGTCATTTGGGATTATTTGTTATCCTTTGGAGTTCATTTTTGCACAGCAATGTTTTGCTGTCACATTATTTGCCTCAGTTCAATTCCATCTTTAAATTTTCCTGTGTGTCCTTTGAGAACTCCCTGGGGGACTTTCAGTTGACAAAGGAGGAAGTAGGTGTCTGAAACAAGTGCTCTTTTTTCTGTGATAGTGAATGGCCATTGCTTGTCAACTTGGAATATCTGATTTTACTTTACTCTTATTTACTTTTATTTTACTTTAGAAGATATTACTTTGGTGGTGATTTGTAATGGCTTAAATCTAAAACATTCCCCAGAGTTCTCATGTGTGTCATATGTGAGTGGATAATGGAGGCCCTGTAGCTGACTTCCTGTTAAGAGCTGGGGTCTGGTTGGAGATGAGTCACAGGAACAAGAACTAAAGCTGCTTCCCAGCTGCCATGGGTAGAGCACCTTTCTTCAGCCATGCCCCTCTGCCATCCTGTTTCTGACTTGGAGCCATTGACAATGTACTGCAACTGTCAGTTTAATCGGTTTATCCTCCTGTAAGTGGTAGTGTCAGGTGTTTTGTTCCAGAGATGCGAAAGTGACTAAAACAGTCCTCCTTTACAAACATTTATATGAACTTAATAATAATAATAATAACAATAATAATGAAAATGGGGGTGGAGATTTGGAGACAGAGAGAGGGAGGTAGGAGGGGAGTGGAAGGGGCATAAAAGGAATCAAGATATGCTAAGTACATGTACCTAGTCCCTAAGAGAAACCTAAACTTTATATACCATGAACATATATTAACAAAGTAATATAAATTTTAAAAGTAAAGGGATTCCTGTCACTTAAATGAAAAATTCAACCAGGAAATAAACAATTTTCTTATAATGTTGAAAGCATTGGGAAGTTGATTTCTACAGTTTGTATTTACAAACAAGGGAAATGGGAGCTGTCCAAGGCCAGAAGGTAGGGACACAAACTGGGAGAGACAGAGCGCCATCCTTGCTTTTTTGGCCACAAGTGCTGACTGTACCTTATCGCCTCAAGAGCTACCATATTGCTTAGAGCACAGTGGTACCTCAGTTCGTGAACTTAATTCTTTCCACAATTCTGGTACGGAATAAATTCTGCAACCAGAATCGTGGGCAGGACCTGCCTGCTTATATTCATGCACCCATTTTGTGATTCCATTGTATATTCAAGGGAAGAAGTGAATTAAAGGATAATATTTGAAGATTTGCACAAAAACCTGAGGAGCGTAATCCCTGAGAGTAATCTGACATTGTTAGTGAAGAAAAGTTACTTCTTTGTGATAATGGTGATGAGTAACTTTGGCTTATTAGCCTTTCTCTTGGTTAATTGTTGATATTTTAAAATTAATTTTATTGGTACATTTTAGGTATACAGTATAATGACATTCACCATTGGAAATTTATACCTTTACATAAACTGCCTTGGTTCTTACTTATTTCCCCCTTCTCCTGCCTTCCCTTCAACCCCTCCATCCCTCCCTATTTACGAAGACTTTGTGTCCCTTTTTTCATTTTCTCATATTAATTTCATTCCCTTCTTTCCTTTCCCCTACCCCTCCCACTTCCCCTTCCCCTTTGCCCCTTTTCTTCCTATTTCACATTATCTATTATACCTTTGAATCCCTGTTTACACTTTCAGTTTCTCATACCAGGGAACCTATTCGGTATTTACACATGTGTGTCCTATTTCTTTCACTTAAGAATATTGCCTCAATGTGCATCCACTTCGCTATAAATGTCTCTGATTTCTCATTCTTTATGGCTGAGCAGTACACCATTTTATAAAAAAACCCCACATTTTCTTTATCCAGTCTGCAGTTGATGGATAATTGGGCTGTTTTCAAGTTTTAGCTATTACAAACTGTGCTGCTATGAAAGTGGGTGCACATCCATTGCTGTGGTATGATTCTTTTAATTCTTGTGGGAAGGTACACAGCAGGGGAATAGCTGTGTTTGACCCACAAACGGGGCCTTCCAATCCTAGTTCGTTGAGATATCTCCATACTGATTTCCACAGTGCTTGCACCAGTCTACACTCCCACCAGCAGTGGAGCAGGGTTCCTCTTCACCCACAGCCCCAACAGCAATTTTTATTCGTTGATTTCATGATAGCAGCCATTCTTTCTGGGGTGAGGTGGAATCTCAGTGTTGTTTTCATTTGCATCTCTTGAATGACCGGTGACATTGAATATTTTTTTCATATCTTTATTTGCTATTTCTACTTTTTTGTCTTAAAAATGTCTGTTCATTTCAAATGTCCATTTTTGGACTGGGTCTTTAAGTTTGGGAGGTCTTATTTTTTTAAGTTCTTTATATATTCTAGATAATAGATGTTTGTCTGAGGTACAGCTGGTGAACATTTTTTCCCACATTGTGGGTTGTCTCTTCACACTGTTAGTGGTTTCTCCTGCTGTACAGAAGATTTTTAATAAGAAGAGATCCCAGTGGATGATTGTTG
>NW_028258439.1:0-122284 GCF_053883595.1 Heterocephalus glaber
AACAGGTTTTTGAAACCAGGACATTGTCATGGAATTAGTCAGCAGTGTGTAGCACTGAACTTCGGTAGTCATAAAGTGCTTATGTGGAGTAAAAACAACCTCTCTCTTGTCCCAGAGTAACTTCTGAAAACAGGTAGCAGAGGAGGGTAATTGAGCAGGCAGTCTATGCCAGGGAGGTCAAGAGTGAAAGACGCCGGAAAGCAGGGATATTGCTAATCAAATCAAACCTCAGGTAACACTGTTCCTCAGAAGCCTGTTCCTTCAAACTCAACGTCAGTTCATCTCAATAAATCAATCCTCGCAATGCTATCAAATAATGCATTTAGGGTTGTACCACTTATTTTCTACAGGGGGAGTCTCAGAGAAATTAGTTTCGTTCTGGCCAGTAACAGCACAACAGACTAAAGTAAAACTATTGGAAACAGCCTTTGAAATGATTTCCTGTTTTCCTGATTTTTGTTGTTGATTATTGACACTAATCTACCAAGCACAGTTATGGCTAATAACATTTTAAATGTGTTTTTAGTCCTATTTAACTGCACGTCACTGAATAATGCAATAGCAGATCATAAAATACCAACAATACAAGTACATTTTGGTGTATAATGGCAGTGACCGAATAGTAACTTGAAAACTTGTTTGCATTGGAAGGGCATGCTAATACTCAGGTCATTTTCATGATTTACTCTGCAAGCTAAATAATGTTACTAAGATTTGAGTTTAGACAGGTCCTACAGAAGAAAAAGGAAAAAAAAAGAATAATTGCTGATACACAGTGCAGATTGAGAAATCTACTCTTTTTTGGTAAATGCGGCTCTATGATACTATCCACAGTGGTTATATAATAAAAATGTCCTTATTCCAAACATTGATAATATTTGAAGTAAACAGAAGTTAGGATTAGTGAGGCTACAGTGGCAATTCCTGCATTCTGCATTCCTGAAAGGACCAACAATACAGACAAAATAAATCACAAGTACCAGCAATGAATCCTCCAGTTTCCCAAGTGTAATTGAGATAGATTTAGAAAACTTCATTACTGCATCAATATTAGAGTCATTGAATTACTTGCACATGAGATAATTTACATCATTCAAGTCAGTATCAAGAATCAACCAGCAAAAAGCCTGTTAAGCAAACTCGTCCATAAAGGCTTTTGCCTCACTGAAAGTATCAGGATACATAGATTGGACTCCTTAGGTTTTTGTGCAAAACATAAGATATTTTTCTTTAATTGACTTTTCTCCTTGAATATATATTGGGAGTCAGAAGGTAAATGCATGATTATAAGCAGATATGTATTTCCTATTACTCAACTGGACAAGGTTGCACTTGAAGCAATAAAGGCACAATCAGCACTTGTGGCAAAAAGGGCAGGGACAGCAGCCTCACTGCTAAAGGAGGAGTAGCATATTCCTACCACTTTATGTGCCTAACTGCCTGGCCTTGGGCCATGGCTATCCTCCTCATTTGTAAATATAATTTACAAAAATCTTTTAAATTTTTAATGGTAATACCTGAGAAAGAAGACATGAGCAACGATTAAATTTCAAGGAGGTGCAGGGGTTGAAGGCTGAGCAGGGGAATGGGAAAAAAATAAGGATCAAGATATGTAATGTACAGGTACAAATTCTCAGTGATGAATGTGACCATAAGGTATACGTAAATGTACCAATATTCTCAATAAAAATTTTTAAAATATATGTATTAGGCAGGGTGTAGTTGTGCATGCCTGTAATCCCAGAACTCAGGAGACAGAGGCAAGAAGATCACTGTGAGTTCGAAGCCAGCCAGGGCTACATAGTGTGCTCAAAGCCAGCCCGAACTGCCTAGTGAGACCCTGTCTCAACAAAGCAAAGCAAAGAAAACAAAAATATATTAAATGTATCATTATGGTTCTAAAATATAATTTCATACTCCAAGTTGATTAGCCAGAGCCATTCACTCCCACAAATATGGACATAGATTTCCTCATTTGTCAACTGAAATCCCCCAGTGATTTTCAAATGACAGAAATAAATATTTAAAGATGGAATTGAATTGAATTCAATGATGTGATAGTTATTACAAAACTGTGGGATAATGAAATCCTAAATGTTACTCAGAGGTGGCCCACGACCTGCCCAATAATGCAGATTTTTCAAGTGGGCTTTGTGCTGAACAATGATTTATCAAGAATTTTTTTCCATTCTCAGTAGATTTATGAAATACTATATACAAAGACTAAAATTTCTAAAAATGTAATGATATTAAACCAATTTAATGGTTTGGGTCTTTAAAACAAAAGATTCACCTAGGTAGCCAGTTGAGCTCAATAACTGTTGAAATGGAAAATACACAAAGACATTTTTCTCTCCATATGTGAGTTAATCATATTGGAAATTTGTCTTAACACAGTGCTTATGAAATACTTATGAAAAAGGCCAGGAACTACATTTAGTAATATAAACTGATCCTATACAAATGTCTCTGAGACAAAATTCTAACTGTTTTTAATGAAGGACAAGGACTGACCTTTAAACAAAATTACAGTTATAAAATATCAGTGACATCGTTTATAAATCAAGACTATCTCAAATGTCTATTTTTAAGAAAATTTATGATAAAGGAACAAGACCAGAATTCAAGTGGCAAAAATTATGTGAAACATACAATTATAGAATAATTTCAAAGGCATTCAACACACATTAATTTCTACTTTACTTCTGTAAATTGAAATTTACAGTAAACCTTATAAAGGAAACTTATGTGGGTCACTAAGACCAAAATTCATTCGATGCCATGAGAATGAATTTTTTTTTTTTTGGCTTTTTGAGAGAAGGTCTCACTATTTAGTTCAGGCTGACCTTGGACTCACTATGTAGCTTAGGCTGGCCTCGAACTTGCAGCAGTCCTCCTGCCTCAGCCTCCCGATTCCTGGGATTGCAATAGTACACCATTATGCTTGGCAAGAATGAATTTTGAGTAGTAAATGATAACCAATCCACTCTGGGCTGACAAGAGGAACTAAGAAGCATCCACAGTGACCTGAAACTTCAAGTGCCCCACCAGAAGATCTATTTCCAAATGTGCACAAGGAAAATACTTGCATTTGAAGAATTCTTAGAGCGTATAACCCAAACCAAAATTAAACAGGTCCAAATGATTTCAATGTCATGGAAAATATCCCTCCCAAAATTGTATTTTAAAGTAAAATGGGAAATGAGATTTTGGTTACTTGATTCCCTTCGGGGACCTAAAACAGCAAATTCCTGCCAAACAAAACTATTAGCATTGTTTGTAAAGTTCCAGAAACACCATTTGCTTTATGGAAAACGCACAGAAGGCACCAGGATGACATCTGGTTGATGCAGTGGTTATTAATGCGCTTTTTACACCAAAGCCCCAGCAAGGTGGTGAGTGCACAGCCCCGAGCCTGCCAGGCCGCCCAACTCCACGGTTCCACATCGAAATCATCAGGTTAAGATGTTTTCTTTTGAAGATAGCATATGAGGAAGAACATTCAAATTTAACCAAACAAATTATGTAAAGTGCATACTCATGTTGTTAAGAAAAGAGAAAACATCACTCAAAGGCAGCTTACTACCCGACCAGTCATCACCTGTCATAATCTGCTTTTCAGGGCTTTCTCTCCCTTTTTACTTTTTAGTACTGGGGGAACCCAGGGCCTTGGCACTGAGCTGCATTCCTAACCCTTCTTTGATTTTTTAATTTTATTTTACTTTTTGTCATTTAAAAAATGTCATTGGTACATTTTAGATATACATAGTGGTTGCATTCATCATAGGAAATTTGTACCTGTACGTGATATATCTCGCCGTTTCTTTTGCTCCCATTCCCCTCCCCTCCCTTCAACCCCTCTTCCCCTCTTTATTACAAAAAGCTGTCATAATGTCAAACACACACACTCAGCATGTTACTTTCCTCTCTTTCAGGTTAAAAAAAATCACACAAATATGGTCTCTGATAAGAAATCTCATGAAAATGGGCAAGATTTAAACTGACACACACGCCTTCAGTATCTACCCTACAAGTCTGTAAAACAAAGGCCTAATACAGTCCTTGGTGGCCAGTGGACACTATGTGATCCTGGGCAACACCAGCTCAGCCCTGAGCATCAGCTGTTTCCTCATTTTTAAGTTAACCACCACTGCAGGGTCAGGATCAGTCAGGGGTTCAAGGCAATGCTTACAAAACAAAAATATTTTTAAAAAACACTCATCATGTTACATGAAACAGAACACTGGCCCACTATGCATAAGGATTTTCCCTGTCATCAATTGGAAACCCAAGGGACCATCTCTTAAGGAACCTGTAACTCACCATATGCCTGATTCTATACAACACACACACACACACACACACACACACACACACACGCACACACAAGAGTTAAAATGAACTAAAAGCATACAGAAAGGATTGTTGTCTGAAGGGGTTGCCATGTTCCCACATCATGGAGGGGAATTTTCTATAGGAACTCAACTCTACAAGGCACAGTGAATCTATGGCCCCACCTCTGAACAATGTCATTGGAGGGTCTGAAATCATAGCTATTTCCACTCTTTCCAAGTCTGTAAGCACAAACTGCATGGCTCATGAATGACTCAAACTTTTGCTCTTTGTTACTCTTTGGGTCTACATGTCACCCCGAAGCCTCATGTGGTCATAGGTGGGGCCTTTTCAGAGGTGGCTGAATCTAGAGTGTGTGATGGTGGGATTAGGAGCGGGTGATTACTAAATCAGTACACTGATTGGTTTGGCACCTCTGTAGTCCTAGTGGTCTGGATACAATATGAGCAACAGAAAGAGATTTGTCTTCCCCTTGTTTACTTGCTTTTGCTGTCTTCTGCTTGCTAGGAACTGGTTCTCCTCTGCTAAGCCACCCTGCCTTGGAGCCAGCCAGTTATGGACTGAAACCTCTGCAAACTGAGCTACATAAACCTTTCTTCCTTAATTTGTGGGTGTTAGATATTTTGTCTCAGGAATGAGAAAGTAACTAATACACTCATGCAAATGTTTATTCATAGTCTTTTTAGAACTATACCATCTCCCAATGTCCAAACCTACTGTTCAGCTATTGGCTTATTTTTCTTGTTATTTCCACTTTTGAAAACGTGGCCCATCTCTATCCAGATCCAGCTCAATTGCACCCTCCACCAAGAAGCCTTCTGTGGTTACTGCTCTTGCGCTTACACATATGTGTGCATTCTTGGCTATTAGGTGAGCACATGGAGTGATTTCAGAGCTGAAAGGAAGGAGAGCTCTGTGGTCTCTTAGATGAATAGTAACACAGGAGAACTTTTTCTACACAAGTACTTACTTTCTACACCTCCTTGACCTATGGCTTACAGGTGATACTGTATCAGTCACTTTTCCATTACCTAGACAAAATACTTCACACAGGCAACTTAAAGGGGCAGAGGTTTATTTTGTTTCAGGTTTCCAGAGGGTTCAGACCATCCATGGTGGCTGGATACAAAGCAGAAAGGACATGGTGGAAAATTATGTCAGAAGAAAGCTACTTAACTCATGGTGGCCAGGAAGGCGAGGGTAGAGGAGAGCAGGAGAAAGGAGAGGAGAGGAGTGGAGAGGAGAGGAGGGGAATGAAGAGGAGAAGAGAGAAAAGACAGGAAGGAAGGAGCCAAGGACAAGGATACACCCTTCAAGGTCACCAGACTTCTAAGTGATCCACCTCCTCCAACCAGGCCCCATTGTGTGACACAGCGCATTCGGCTACAAAGTCATCATTTGACTAATCCACTGTTAAGTACAGAACCCCCATAACCCATATAACCTTGATAAGCTCACCTCAGAACACATGATACTATCCTTTCGTGGGACATTGTAGATCTAAAGCATGAACTTTTCACATTCACACTTCCTACTAAGTCAATGTTCTAGACTTCAACTTGTATGGAAAGAAGTAGCAATCACTCATTAATTTATTATGTATGGTGGTTGTGGTTATGTGTATGGGTGGGGACAGTGAATCTTGGATTCACATTCAAGCCATTCCTCCCACATGTGCACCTCTGATTGTGTGTGTGTGTGTGTGTGTGTGTGTGTTTTGGGGCAGGGTTTGACTGTGTTGCCTATAGTCCACAGGCTGATGCAAACACAACTCTCCCGCCTGGCCTAATTTAGTTTGGATATGCTGGGAATTGAACCTAGCACCTTACTCATGTTGGGCAAGCACTCTGTCACTGATCTAAACCCCACCACTGTAACTTGTAACTTTCAGTGATCTCTTGCCTCAGTGTCTTCATCTGTTAAGTAAGGACCACCATATTGGGCTGCTATGACATTGAGGGAATTTATACTAAGGGTTTCTTTGGTGCCTGGGACATACCATGATCTCTCTTACTATTGCTTTGATTTTATTATCGGCTTCCTTCATGTTTCCTGTCAAATCTCACCTGTTCCTGGAGGTTTTCTGCACCGTCACAGACTATACCTATATGCCTTTTAAAATTCATTTCTTACCATTCATGCCATATGATTAGCATGCAACAACGTACTAATTATCGCTTACCCAGTTTTATCATTTTCATCTATAGTAAGGATTCTATGCCAATTGATACATCAACTGTTGTCCCAAATCTTCATATATGTGTGTATAGAATGCCTCACCTCTCCTTTCTAAATTTGATACCAGTTTTGCATTGGACAGCTTAGTGGCTTATTCTATTCAGATAAAATAAGCTCAGTGTATAATATCACAGATATGGGGATTGGATAAGGCACCGTGGCATAGTACTTTTCATTGGGAGGTCTCCAGAAATATCTTCCCTTCAGGAATTAACACTATTTCTTGGTCCACTCTCTTTTGTTGCCAGATCTGGCAGACTCTGTGTGGTAGATTACTAAGGCATCCTGAAAAGGGTTGATTCTCACTGTCAGAAAAGGATGCGTGGTGCAGAGATGTGTATGATGGGATGAGAATGGATGTGTTCCACAGAAGATAGGAGGAGGGTTGAAGGGTCCAGGAGAAGCAGGTGCATAGGAGGTAGGGTATGAACAAGGACTCTCAGAGAAGGAAGCATAAGTTGGCCCAATCAGATGGTAGAGCAAATTATGTAAGTAGCCAGAGATGACATGCACACACAGTGCACAGAATCAAGTGTACACACATTCACATGCAAGTGCACCATGACTGCAACCTGTGAGTGCCAAAGTGCCCATTGTCTGAAGTAAGTTCCCTGGCATCTTCACATTCGCCCACAGTGAAATGAGTATGAGAGAGGCACCTACAGTCTGGCCCAGAATAAGTCCACCCTAAATGAAAACAATTCCCTCACTCCTGAAGTCATCCAAGTTCCAAAATCCCTTGTTCTTGTGGAAAACACACAGCCTGACGATTGGTTCATTCATTCTTGCTGATCCTGACTTGGAAAGACTCTTGAAAAGTACCACCAACTCTCTTCCCTCAAATTTCACCAAATGTTTCTGTCTCTTCTATGTTTAGGTGACCATGAATAGTGATAGTAGGTCATAGACTAGGGGGCAACTCATTCTTTGACAAAAAATGACATAATCAAAATGCAATTCCATTACCACAGAAGACCAGGAAAGGAAGTGTTTTGGACTCCCAGAGAGAACATGAATCTTCTCAGCTTGGGATTCTCTAGAATAAATGGCAACAATGGAGTTGCTGACCCCTGCAGCTAACTCCTCTATGACATCCCAGAGAGACATCAGGGCCCAAGCCCTGAGCATAGCACCTTTGCAGATAGAAAGACCAGAAAAATCATACTCTTGTCTCTGGAAAAGCAGCTAAGATCTACACTGCAAGGGTTCCTTACACACCTGAATTCTAATTTCAAAATTCACCAGAGGGGACTCTGAGATGAGTTCCTAATTCAAAATACTAATTGACAAAATATTTAAAACATACCCATCTGCAGAGTGAAAAATAAGTTCCGGTTTACTATGAATGATTTGGTAAGCATGGGTATTGATACATTTAAAGGATAGACAATGACACAAAGATTCATATACTGACTACTGTGTTTCGATTCTGCATTTTATAGCTAGGTCTCTTCTTTAATAAACAAGGCTACTTGCAAACATCACCCATGACTCTCATCCTGGAGGCTCCAAACTCACTAAGAGCATGGTGGCTCTAACACAGCCCCAGCTGGATGCGACAGAATTATGTCGCCCCTGCAAGGAGTCCTTTAACAATGACTGTAGGCTGTTTGGTGGTTACATAAGCCAGCTTCCTCATGATATGCCAAGGAAGAATCTGAGGTGTGTGTTTTCTACTTAGTCATCTCCTGGGGAATGAACTCCAACTACCCACAGTATTGACTTATTAGATCATTGCCCGCTTAAGTGACTGCCTTCATGTACACCTCACATGTACCCATGACAAGCTCTTCCCTTCAATGCTCCTGCACATTTCCTCTGCCAGATGATTTTATAATGCAACGTTGCTGTCCACGCACACTCAAAATCGTGTTCAGATTCATTGTTGGGATCGCACTGAATCCATAAATTAAGTTTGAGGAAAATGGACTTCATTTCAAAGTCAGCCTCCTTTTCCAGAAAATAGTGATCTTCTAAAATAATATTTTATTGTTCAAGAGGTACCTCATAAAATGTCCCATGTGTATTTTCCTCATAGTTCAAAATCATATTCATAGATATTTTGTAGTGTTTGTGTCAGTATCAAACCAAACATTAAAATATTTAATTGCTATTATATTTCATAGTTATTAGAAGGATATGTAATATTTAATGCATTTTATTCATGTCATGCAAGTTCTCCTGCCTTACTACCTAGGGACTGCCTTGGTTTTATGTGAAGGCAATTCTTTCAGAAGCGAAAGACAAATTGCCACTTGATTCTTTTAATGAAGTACTAATAACACTAATAGAAATAAGTCATCGCCCTTCTCCAATTTGTCCCAGACACTGAAAACAGGTATCAGATTGTCCTAGAACAGTTCTATGTGGTGTGGAAACTCCAAAGCATCATATGCTTAACTGTGGATGAAGACTGTAAGATCATCACATGCTTATCATATACCATGGGCTAGAAAAAAACGTACCCTACTGTAACCTTTAGGAAAGTATTACTCACATTTACTGTATCCTGACCTTGTCCCCATCCTAGAAACAAAGATTGATCGGCTTAGCCCACCCCAATCAACAAAATGGTTTGCCCTTGTAAGGATGGACATATCTCACACTCACCGGGGCATCCTGAGCAGGATGCCCCCTACCTTGCAGCACCATTCTGCTGTTGAGATAGCTTTTCTTCTGCTTCCTCTACATTTGGCACACTTTAAATGAACTTTTGCTTTGTACTGTATCAGTATTGACTCCCTCATATTCTGCTAAGAGCCCCACTTCTCCATTTTTCACTGGAGTGAGGACGAGGACCTGAAGAGAGGCAGAGGGTAACTCATATCCCCTCTGCCAGATGCAATAGTAGCCACATTGTTTTATTTGGCATGCCTTGCTGCCTTGCTTTCCATATATTTTTTGTTGTAGTTTGAAATTAACCTGATCTATTTCTAAGTTTCTGTTTCGTTTGTTACTTTGTTACTCTTCTTGGAAATTCTGTAGCTTACCCCAGTTTTTATAAATGGCTTTTCCAGGTTTGTGTTGTGTTAGTTTGCTATACCCTTCCCCCTGTTTTTTTAAATAACCTTGGTTGCTGGTTACTCTAGTTAACGAAAAGCTTTTTCTCTGTGTGCTTTGGTCAGGGTTGCTACCATCTTGTCTTATTGCAGACTAAATTACTCTTATGTGGGCATAGCATCAACAGCCATGCTGCCTTTTTTCATTAATTTCTCTTTGTCTTCTTTCCTTTTTTATATAATAACTGGCCTTATGAGCTAAGCTTCTGATTTCAAAACAACTTATGGGCTTATGGAAAACCAGAGAGAAGAAACTTTTATTTTCTGTCCCCAGGAAGAAAAATTGTGTACTATCCCTTTAAAAAGTCAGAAAACCATTAGAGGGTCACAGCTACAATGAGAGGACTATTCCTTTAAGAAGTCAGAAAACCCTTGGCGGGGGCATAGCTACAACTGGAGGACCAGGGTGGGGCAAATGTGGATGCATAGAGTGTGGCAAATGCAGGGCAGCAGGCAACATCAGAGGCCTCATCCCATCCTGGTCAGGGTGTGACCAACCTACCCAGCTCTACAAACACAAGAGAAAAAATTTGTCTGTTTTAAAATGCCCAATGCTATCAGAGGAGGCCTCCGGGTCAGAGTGCCATGGCTCCCAGCCCAAAGGAGACTTCCAGGTCAGTGTGCCACAGCTCTCAGCCTGGAAGAGGCTTCCGGGTAGGCGAGCCACAGCTCCCAGCACAGAAGAGGTCTCCAGGTTGGTGTGCCATGGCTCCCAGCCCAGAGGAGATTTCCAGGTCAGCATGCCACAGCTCCCAGCCTGGAGGAGGCTTCCAGGTAGGCATGCCACAGCTCCTAGCACAGTGGAGGGGAGCCACGTGGGTGCCAAGAACACCCCCCGCTCTGGTGGAAATGAGAAGACAGGTAAACAAGCCTCAGAACCAGACTTCCCAGATCACTTACAGCAACCCCAAATGGAAATGAGATGGAACACTCTGATACTCAACAACCTGGACTCCCTGAACTAGCAATGAAAGAGGATCTGGAAAAAATGAAATCAGGAATAATTTCTCACATAACAGCAAAGATTGTGCCCATAGTGCAAGACATGGTTAATAAATCTAGAGAGGATACAGATAAAAAAATAGAGGAGCTGAGGAACATGACAGAATGCCAACATAGGAAACAAACTGAATCCATAAAAAATGCAAACAGACTTCCAGGAGATTAAAAACTCCATTGAAAGTCTATGCAGTAGAATGACCCAATGTGAAGGCAGAATTTCAGATATACAAGATAGTATTGCAATTAGTGACCAGGAAAAGAAACAATTCTTTAAAATTGTAAGGGACCATGAGAAATCAATCCAGCAGCTGCTAGATGATGCAAAGAAAAATAACATAAGACTGACTGGAGTCAATGAAGAAACAGGAGAGAGTGCAGATGACATAAAAAACTATTCACAGAAGTCATGGCAGAAAACTTCCCAAGCAGGGGGAAAGAATTTGACATTCAGATAAGCAAGGCATATAGGACTCCAACTAGCCTTGATCAAAAAAAATCTACATGGGGGCCGGGGATTTAGCTCAGTGTTTCCAGCGCCTCGCAAGCTCAAGGACCCAAGTTCAAACCCTGGTGCCAAAAAATAAATAAATAAATAAAAATAAAAACATCTACACATAGGCATATAATTGTTAAGATTCCAGAAACCCAACAGAAGAACAAAATTCTACATGCAGTGAGAAAAAAGAAACAAATCACTTACAAAGGAAAGCACATTAGAATCACAGCAGACATCTCAGTGCAAACCCTGAAGGCAAGAAGAGCTTGGAAGTGATGTCTTTCAAGCCCTAAAGGAAAACAACCTCCAACCCAGATTGATGTACCCTGCAAAACTATCTTTCAAAATTGATGGTAAAATAAGATACTTTTATGACAAAGAGCACCTTAGGAACTTCATGAATACTGAAACAGCACTACAAAAAATTTTAGAAAAAAATTCTAGGAAAAGACAATGAGGATCACAACCCCAGGAAGCCCAGCAGAATGAATCCACCGGGCATGACAAGAAATTAAAAGCAAAGGGGGAGGATCAAACAAAAAAAAGTCATGACAATGATAACCCAAAACATATCAGTTATAATGATCAATGTTAATGGTCTCACTTCACCAATCAAAAGAAATAGGCTGGCAGAATGTGTCAAGAAGCGAGACCCAACAATATGCTGCATACAACAAACACACTTAATTCAAAAAGAAACTCATAGACTGAAAGTTAAAGGGTGGAAAACAATACTCCATGCAATGGGAACCCAAATAAAAACAGAAGTAGCTATCCTCTTTGCAGACCAAGTGGATTTCAAACCAACACTGATTAAGAGAGACAAAGAAGGACACTATATCCTTGTAAAGGGAACAATCCAAGAGAAAGAGATGACAATCATAAATATCTATGAATTAAACACTAGTGCACCCAACTATATAAAACAAATACTAATGGACATGAAAAATCATATAATCACTAATACAATAGTAGTGGAGGACCTCAATACCCCATTGCCACAAATAGATAGATCAACTAGACAAAAAGCAAGCAACAAAATACTAGAACTCAATCAAACTCTTGAACAAATGAATTTAACAGATGTTTACAGAATGTTTCACCCCACAAAGTCAGAATACACATTTGTTTCAGCAGCACACAAGTCGTTCTCCAAAACAGACCACATACTCACTCATAGAACATATTTAGGTAAGTGCAAAGGAATTACAGTTATCCCCTGTATATTATCAGACCATAGTGTCATGAAATTGGAGATCGACAGCAAAAGAAACTGGAAAAACTTCATAAAGGCTTGGAAATTGAACAACACACTTCTGAATAACCAATGAGTCACAGAGGAAATTAAAGAAGAAATCAGACAGTTCCTTCAAATAAATGCCAATGACAAGAGAACATATCAGAATCTATGAGACACAATGAAAGCAGTCTTATGAGGGAAATTCATAGCAGTGAATACTCATGTTAGGAAAACAGAGCAAGCACAATTAAACAACCTGATGGTGAACCTCAGGCTTCTAGACAGAGAAGAGCAAGACAAACCCAAAACTCATACAAGGGAGGAAATTATAAAGATGAGAGCAGAAATCAATGCAATGGAGAATAAGAAAATAATATAGCAAATCAATGAGGTCAAGAGTTGGTTCGTCAAAAGAATCGACAAAATTGACAAACCCTTAGCCAACCTTATCAGAAAAAGGAAAGAAAGGCCCAAATCCATGCAATTAGGAATGAAAAGGGTGAAATTACCACAGACTCAGCAGAAATCCAGAGGATCATCAATACCTACTTACCAATAAGATGGAAAACACAGAAGAAATGAACAGATTCATAGACACATATGAATTACCAAAGTTGAATGAAGAAGACCAAAAAATTCTGAACAACCTACTATCAATCAATGAAATTGAAAATGTAATTAAAAACTTATCAGCCAAGAAAAGCCCAGGTCCTGATGGCTTCACTGCTGAGATCGACAAGACATTTAGAGAGGAACTACTGCCACTACTGTTGAAACTCTTCAACAAAATTGAAAGGGAAGCAATACTCCCAAATTCATTCCTGGAAGCAAGCATCACCTTGATCCCCAAAGCAGAGAAAGACCCAACCGAAAAGGAGAACCATGGGCCAATCTCGCTAATGAACATAGATGCAAAAATCCTTAATAAGATACTGGCAAATAGAATGCAGAAGATCATCAAGAAGATCATACAGCCTGACCAACTGGGATTCATCCCATGGATGCAGGGATGGTTCAACATACGCAAATCAATCAATGTAATACACTATATCAATAGAGCCAAGGACAAAAACCATATGATCATCTCAATAGATGCAGAAAAAGCATTTGACAAAATCCAATATGCATTTATGATAAAAATCCTACAAAAAATCAGAATAGATGGTCTCTACCTCAATCTGATAAAGGCCATCTATGAAAAACCAACAGCCAATATCACACTAAATGGTCAAAACCTGAAATCCTTCACACTAAAATCAGGAAGAAGACAAGGATGTCCACTATCACCACTCCTGTTTAATATAGTTTTGGAAACGTTAGCCACAGCAATTAGACAAGAGAAAGAAATAAAAGGAATAAAGACAGGAAATGAAGAAGTCAAATTGTCATTATTTGCAGATGACATGATACTCTATATCAAAGACCCCAAGAACTGCACCAACAGTCTTCTAGACTTAATAACCAAATTCAGTAAAGTAGCTGAATACAAGGTCAACACACAAAAATCAATAGCTTTCCTCTACACAAACAAAAGACTAACTGAGAGAGAAATAGGGCAAAGATTTCCTTTCAAAATAACATCCAAAAAACTGAAATACTTAGGAATCAACCTAACAAAAGAAATCAAAGACCCCTTCTCTAAAAACTATAGCACTTTGATAAAAGAGATTGAAGTGGATATCAGAAAATGGAAAGACATCTCTTGCTCCTGGGTAGGAAGGATCAACATAGTGAAAATGGCCATACTTCCAAAAGTGCTATATAGATTCAATGCAATCCCAAGAGAATTACCAGCAGCATACTTCATGGACCTTGAGAAAACAATCCAAAAATTCATTTGGAACAAGAAGAGACCAAGAATAACAAAGCAATTCTAGGTAATAGAGACATGGCAGGGGTATTACAACCCCCAACTTGAAACTATACTACTAAGTTACTATGATAAAAACAGCATGGTACTGGCAAAGAAACAGACCTGAGGACCAGTGGAACAGATTAGAAGATGCAAAAACAACTCCAGACACACTCAGCCACCTCATCTTTGACAAAGAAGACAAACATCCCCTCTAGAGGAACCATAGCTTCTTTAATAAATGGTGCTGGAGAAATTGGGTTTCAAATTGCCAAAGACTAAAACTAGACCTATATCTCTCACCATGCACTAAACTAAAATTGAAATGGATTAAAGATCTAAACATAAAAACAGAAATGCTGAACCAACAGGAACAGCGCTTAGGTAGAACTCTTCAAGACATTGGGGTAGGGAAAGACTTTATGAACAAAACCTCAGTTGCCTGTGAACTAGCATGAACAATCAACAAGTGGGATCTCTTCTTACTAAAAAGCTTCTGCAGAGCAAGAGAAACCACCAGCAGTGAGAAGAGACAAGGCACAATGTAGGAAAAAATTTTCACCAGAGATCCCTCAGACAAAGGTCTACTATCTCAAATCTGTAAAGAACATTAAAACATCAGACCTCCAAAATTTATTTATTTTTATTAAATTCTTTTATTGGTACATTGTAGGTATACAACACAATTACATTTCTCATTGGGAATTGTACCTTTACATAATGCATCTTGGTTCTTATTTTTTTCCACATTCCTAGCCCTCCCTTCACGCCCTCCACCCTTCCCTATTGACAAAGACTTTATTTCCATTTTTTCCATTTCTCAGCATGTTTCCTTTCCCTTCTTTCCTTTCCCCTGCCCCTCCCACTACCCCTGCCCCTTTGGACCTTTTCTTCCTATGTTGCATTATCGATTATTCATTCTAATCAATGGTACATTTTAGGTATACAATATAATGACATTTGCTATTGGAAGTTTGCACCTTTACATAGTCTCTCTTGGTTCTTATTTTTCACCATTGCCCAGCCCTCCCTTCAACCCCTCCATCCCTCCCAATTTACAAAGATTTTGTTCCTATTTTTCCATTTTGTCATATTAATCCCATTCCCTTCTATCCTTTTTCCTAGCCCTCCGACTTCCTTCCCCTTTGCCCCTTTTCTTCCTATTTCACATTACCTATTATATATTTTAGTCCTTATTTACACTTTCACTTCCTCACACCAGAGAAACTATTTGATATTTATTCATGTGTGTCCTATTTATTTCACTTAAGAGTATTGTGTCATTGTGCTTCCACTTAGCTATAAATGTCTCTAATTTCTCATTTTTTATGGCTGAGTAGTACTCCATTTTATTTTAAAAAACCACATTTTCTTTATCCAGTCTGAGTTGATGGGCATTTGGGCTGTTTCCAAATTTTAGCTGTTACAAACTGTGCTGCTATGAACATGGGTGCACATGTATCACTGTGGTATGATTCTTTTAATTCTTTGGGGAAGATCCCCAGCAGTGGAATAGCAGGGTCAGATGGGAATTCCAGTCCTAGTTCTTTGAGGTATCTCCATACTGATTTCCACAGTGGTTGCACCAGTCTACACTCCTACCAGCAGTGGAGCAGGGTTCCTCTTACCCCACAGCCCCGCCAGCATTTGTTATTGGTTGATTTCATGATAGCAGCCATTCTTTCTGGAGTGAAGTGGAATCTCAGGGTTGTTTTCATTTGTCTCTCTCGAATGACCAGTGATGTTGAACATCTTTTCATGTATTTATTTGCTATTTCTACTTCTTTGTCTGAGAAATGTTTGTTCACTTCAGATGCCCATTTTTGGATTGGGTCTATAAATTTGGGACAGACCTCCAAAGTTTAAACACCCAATCCAAAAATGGGCATCTAAAATAAACAGACATTTCTCACACAAAGAAGTAGAAATGGCAAATAAAGATACGAAAAAATGTTCAACATTACTGGTCATTCAATAGTTACAAATGAAAACTATGCTTAGATTCCACTTCACTCCAGAAAGAATGGCTGCTATCATGAAATCAACCAATAACATATGCTGGCGGGGCTGCGGGGAAAGAAGAACACTGCTGCACTGCTGGTGGGAGTGTAGACTGGTGCAACCACTGTGGAAATCAGTATGGAGATACCTCAAAGAACTAGGACTGGAAGTCCCAGTTGACCCAGCTATTCCCCAGCTGGGTATCTTACCCAAAAACTAAAAGAATCATATCACAGTGATATATGTGCACCCATGTTCATAGCAGCACAGTTTGTAATAGCTAAAACTTGTAAACAGCCCAAATGCCCATCAACTGGAGACTGGATAAAGAAAATGTGATTTTCTTAATAAATTGGAATACTACTCAGCCATCAAAAATGAAAAATTAGAGACTTTTATTGCTAAATGGATGCACATTGAGGTGATACTTTAAGTGAAATAAATAGGACAAATGTGTAAATACTGAATAGTTTGTCTAGTGTGAGAAACTGAAAGTGTAAATAAGGACTAAAAAGTATAATAGATAATGTGAAATAGGAAGAAAAGGGGCAAAGGGGAAGGAAGTGGGAGGGGTAGAGGAAAGGAAAGAAGGGAATGGAATTAATATGAGAAAATGCCAAAAAGGAAACAAAGTCTTTGTAAATAGGAAGGGATGGAGGGGTTGAAATGCGGGCAGGGGAAGGGGGAAAAATAAGAACCAAGAGAGGATGTAAAGGTGCATATCTCCAATAATGAATGTCATTATATTGTACACCTAAAATGTACCAATAAAAGGATATACAAAAAAAAAGAAGACCCCAGGAATTCCATCAAAATCTTCTAGAGTTAACCAAGTTCAGTAAAGTAGGTGGATATAAAGGCAACACACAAAATTCAATAGCTTTTCTCTACACGAACAACAGACTCACTGAGAGAGAAATAGGGCAAATAATTCCTTTCACAATACAATCCAAAAATCTGAAATACCTAGGAATCAACCTAACAAAAGAAATCAAAGACCTCCTCTTTGAAAACTATAGCACTCTGAAAAGAGATTGAAGATGATATCAGAAAACGGACAGACATCCCCTGCTCCTGGGTAGGAAGGATCAATATAGTGAAAATGGCCATAGTTCCAAAATGGCTATATAGATTCAATGCAATTCCAATTGAGATCCCAACAGCATACTTCATGGACCTTGGGAAAACAATCCACAAATTCATTTGGAACAAGAAGAGACCCAGAATAGCCAAGCAATTCTAGGTAACAGAGACATGGCAGGGGGTATCACGAACCCCAATTTGAAACTATACTACAAAGCTACTGTGATAAAAGAAGCATAGTAATGGCAAAGGAACAGACTTGAGGACCAGTGGAACAGATTAAAAGATGCAGAAACAATGCCAGAAATACTCAGCCACCTTGTCTTTGACAAAGGAGCTAAATGCCTGCACTGGAAGAAAAAGAGCCTCTTTAATAAAAGGTGCTGGAAAAATTGGGTTTCAACATGCCAAAGATTAAAACTAGACCTATATCTCTCGGCATGCACTAAACTAAAATTGAAATGGATTAAAAATCTAAATATTAAAATAGAAATGCTGAACCAGCAGGAACAGAGGTTAGGTAGAACTCTTGAGGACATTGGTGTAGGAAAAGATTTTATGAACAAAACCTCAGTTGCCCGTGAACTAGCACAATCAACAAGTGGGATCTCTTCTTATTAAAAAGCTTCTCCTCCAAGAGAAACCACCAGCAGTGTGAAGAGACAACCCACAATGTGGGAAAAATCTTCCCATGCTGTTCCTCAGACAAAGATCTACTATCTCAAATCTATAAAGAACTTTAAAAGATCAGACCTCCCAAATTTAAAGACCCAATCTGAAAATGGGCATCTGAAATGAATAGACATTTCTCAACCAAAGAAGTAGAAATAGCAAATAAATACATGAAAAGATGTTCAACATCACTGTTCATTGGAGAGATGTAAATGAAAACAAAGCTGAGATTCCACCTCACTCCAGAAAGAATGGCTGCTATAATGAAATCAACCAATAACAAATGCTGGTGGGGTTGCGGGGAAAGAGGACCCCTGCTCCACTGCTGGTGGGAGTGTAGACTGGTGCAACCACTGAGGAAATCACTATGGAGATACCCCAAAGAACTAGGATTGGAAGTCCCATTTGACCCAGCTATTCTCCTGCTGGGTATCTTCCCCAAGGATTTAAAAGAGTCATATCACAGTGATATATGTGCACCCATGTTCATAGCAGCACAATTTGTCATAGCTAAAACTTGGAAACAGCCCAAAAGCCCATCAACTGGAGACTGAATGAAGAAAATGTGGTTTTTAAATAAAATGAAGTACTACTCAGCCATAAAAAATGAGAAATTAGAGACATTTATAGCTAAATGGATGCACATTGAGGCGATACTCTTAAGTAAAATAAATAGGGCACACATGTATAAATACCGAATAGATTCGCTAGTGTGAGAAACTGAAAGTGTAAATAAGGACTAAAAGGTATAGTAGATTATGTGAAATAGGAAGAAAAAGTGGCAAAGGGGAAGGGGAAGTGGGAGGGGTAGGGGAAAGGAAACAAGGGAATGGAATTAATATGAGACAATGAAAAAATGGAAAAAAAAGTCTTTGTAAATAGGGAGGGATAGAGGGGTGGAAGGGAAGGCAGGGCAAGGGGGAAAAATGAGAACCAAGAGAGATTATGTAAAGGTGCAAATTTGCAATGATAAATGTCATAATATTGTATATCTACAATGTATCAATGATTAGAATGAATGATTGATAATGCGAACTAGGAAGAAAAGGTCCAAAGGGGTAGGGGAAGTGGGAGAGGCAGGGGAAAGGAAAGAAGGGAAAGGAAAAATGATGAGAAATGGAAAAAATTGGAACAAAGTCTTTGTCCATAGTGAAGGGTGGAGCACTTGAAGGGAGGGCTGGAAATGCCAAAAAAGAAGAACCAAGATGCATCATATAAAGGTACAATTTCCCAATGAGAAATGCAAATGTATTGTATACATAAAATGTACGAATAGAAGAATTTTAAAAAAATGTTTTCCTCTATGCCACAGAGGCCCATTTTGGTCACAAATTGTTTACTTTAACCGTGCCGGGTCATTATAGTTTTTACCTTGTAAAAGAGTTGGTTAGAAATAAAAAAACAAGAACAAGGGAAAGAACTGACAGCAAAGGTGCCCAATAAAGGTTAATATATTCACTATCTGACCCTCTCCAGTACAGTTTTGTCAGCTAGATTCTAGGAGCGATATGAAGAAAAGGAATAAACAGGAGTTTATTGTTTAATTTGCATTTCACTATATACATGTTTGGACTTGGCAGCACTACAAAACATCAGGGAGTCCTCAGATGTCTGCTGTGAATGACAACCAGAAATTCAGATTGACAGAGGCGATGGTAAGAACTGCCCATGCAACATACACTGGCCACTTGTCACTAGCTACATGGAGCTGAGTGCTTGAAATGGGGCTCAAGGTGCTGAAGAACTGTATTTGAATCTAACTGAATTTTAAGTAATCTTTTCATTTTATTTTAAGACAGTTATATTTAAATGGCCACATGTGACTAGTGGCTTCTGTGTTGGACAGCATACTTATAGAGAAAAATGGGGAAAGGGTGGGGTCCATTTCAGGCACTTTCATTTAAACTCCAGAGCAATGGGTAGTAAGAAGGAACGTGCAGTTGGGCCCATATAGAGCCCTATAAAAATGGAAGCAATTCCTCACACCACCTCCAGCTAGTACTATTTTCAAACTCCTTATTCATGTGGAAAACACACAATGGCTTCATCCATCTACTCACTCATTCACTCATGCCTGCTGACCCTCAGCTGCAAATACATGTGAGAGGTACCATCGTTTCCTCCTAAACTCCAAGTTTCTCTATGTTCTTGTGTGCTAGGGGGGCATACATAGTGGGAACCAGGAGCTCACAGCATGGGGCAAAACGTTCTCCAACACAAAAGATGATAGAGATAGAAACAAAGATCCAGCTGCTATGAGAGATCAGGATAGGTGAGTGTTTGGGCATCACAGGGTTCTTCCTGTCCTGTAGGGTGGGCTCATCAGGACCATGTGTGGGTCCAGCAGCCTCCTGAGAGTGTCCAGGTCCGAGGCAGGGCCTGTTCATAAGGGGGATCTGGAGAGCCTGGCCTATTTCTCCACCCCACCCCAGGGTTACCTAGACTTTAAGAAGTAAGAACACGTAAATGTTCATGCGGCAGATAGGATGTCAGAATGGTGGCGAAGGATATATAGAATCAACTGAAAATGAAGTCACCAGGCAAGCAAGCCTGCTCCCCAGGGCCTGGCACACCAGGGGCACTTGGGAACTGTTAGTTCAATGGGTGGATGAAGGTGAAGACAACAAAAGAGGGGCCAAACCGGACACCCCATCAGATGGATCTTCTGGACAGTTTCCTCCCTCCCACTTGAAAAGGAGGAACGGACAGGAAATCCTTGCTCAGATGCAGAAGCTGCTGAAAGCAAGACCAGACCTTGCTCTATCTGAGTAGAATGGGAATATAAGAATGATCGATACTGTGACATCTGTTAATGACCTTCAGAACATTAAATGATGATAGGAGGAAAACATACTACACAACTAACACATGTCATGTGGCCCTTGCAAATTTAACATTCATTTATAATATTTAAGGACGTTAGATTGGACCAAGGGAAAACCTAACTAAATCTCCACCTTCACGTGCTTTCAGTTGATATTAAAATCTACTAATTTTGGAGGTGCTGCACATGAGGAATATATTGTGTGACCTCTACCAGCTTTACTGGAGATGACACCTCTCAAGCGGCCTAGTGGCTTACAAATTGTTCCCTGGCAAAAGTTACCTTTCATTCTCTTCCCCTGTTCTCCAGCGAAACATGCCTTTGTATTTTAATGATTGGCTGCAACTTTAGCTATTTCTGCGGAAAGGAACTAAAATGACACAGGTCGAAACCCTTGCTAATCAATAACATTTCTCTAGATTTATAGAAGCCAGATCATCTGGTGAGGTTCAGGTAATAGCAGCTTGAACATCAGAAAAGCAGGCCTACCATAAAATGTGAAACTACTGTACCCTGGAGCTGAGCTGTCTGATATACCTGTTCAACATCCCTATATAGGGCTTGTGCCTGCAACTCCTAAGCTAATTAGCCTTTATGTATGTATTTATTTATTCATTCGTTTGTTTGTTTGTTTATTTTTTTTTTGAGACAGGGTCTCACTTTGTAGTGCAGGCTGTCCTTGAACTTACTGTGTAGCCCAGGCTGGTCTTGAACTCACAGTGATCCTCCTGCCTAGCCTGCCAAATGAGGGATCCCTGGGTGTTTCTCTCTGTTTTTGGGACTGAAGATCGCATCTTCCAACTTGCCAGTTGTTGCTGGTAAAGCTCTTTCTTACCCTGTGACTCTGTCTCTCAAGTTATTGGCTTCACTGGGTGAAAGCAGAAATGGACCTTATGCGGTAATGTGTTGAGACTGGAATAAAAACCTAGGCTTAAAGCACCAGAGTCTCGATGATTCTTTCCCAGACTCAGCTGCCCAACCCCCTCCCTGTGCCTTCTGAAACTCATAGTGTGTAATCCCCCTTTTCGTAGACCATTCTTCTACCCCACACCTTTAAAGATGCTTGGCCCTTAACTTGCTTAGTTACTTTTCTTTTTTCTTCAATGAAACAGAATGCCTGATACCCATAACTTGAAGGAGGAGAGGTTTTTCATTTACAGTCCATGGTTGGCTGTCACCAAGGCAGATCAGCCAGCCATGCTGGAGGAGGCTAGGTAGGGGAAAGCTGCTTACATTGTGGTGTCAGAAAGGAGAGAGAGGAGTGAACAGCCAGAAAAGGAGATACACTCTTCCAGGCCACACCTCCAGTAACCCACCCTCTCTAGCCAGACCCCACCTCCCAACAACAAGTCCACCATATTGATCCCATGATCCAATCACCTTCCAAAAGCCCCTGCTATGAGTGCATGAGGCTATAGGGGGGCATGTAGATATAAACCATTCTGACCCTGGTCTCCAAAAGACTCATGCATGTCTCTTTATGAAAAATGCATTTAGTTCATCTCTAAGACTCAGCAAAGCTTGACAGTTCAGCATTGCTGAAAAGTACAAGTTCAAAGTCTTCTCTGAGACTCAAAGCCAAGTCTTGGCTGTGAACCACTGAAAAAATAAAAAAGAAAGTTAAGCACTTCCAATATACAATTGAACAGGGTAAATGTTCCCATTCACCAGGAAGGAGTAGAAGAATAAAAAGGAATGGGAACAAAGCAAGATGGAAACCCAAGTGGTCAGACATTAAATCCTGTAGCTCCATGTCCAGCACTCAGGAAAGTGATGGTAAAAAGTGTACTCCAAACAACGTGGGCAGCCCTGCCCGTATGCCATCGCCAGTTGCAGCTCTCAAGTCCTCTCTCTCGGGTTGGCTCTGCCTGCAGCTTTTCTCAGATATTCCATGTTCCTGGCTTCTCCAGCTTCCTAGGACTCCCCACTTCACTTTTGAGTTCACTCTCATAGACACACACACTGCCCTCTCAGGCCCACACTGCTTGGCCTCCCAGGCCTTCTCCTGAAATATGAGTGGAAGTCTTCCCGAACTGAGAGCTATTGCATTCTGCATGCCTGTGAAACTAGTGCCACTTGTAGGATGCTAAGGTCAGCCCACAGGTTGATCAGTAGCTGGCTCCCCATTTATCCTTGTTGCAAGGGATTCTAAGTGTTTGGATGGTAAAGCACTGTGAACCAAATCCCAGGGAACCAATTCCCTGGGCAGCCCTTCTTGAGCAGTGGTCCGTGGGACTCTCTTCTCAAAGCCAAGTCTTTCTCTTTTGCATGCTGTAGCCTGTGAAGGACGGGGTCGTGCTGATTTTTCAGATACCATCAAGTCATCTTTCCTATTGTCCTGATATACAGGGCTTCACTATTTTTTAATGCTAATACTTTCCGCAACTGACCTCTCCTCAGTCAAACCTTTACAGGCTCCAACTATGTAGCCGCTTGCTTTCTGCTGATATTCAAAATTTTTAAATCACTCCGCTAGACTGTTTGCTCTTGATTCTCAGTGTAGAGCTGGAGAAAAGCTCCCAACAGTACCCACACTACAGCCTGAACAGCGGGCTGCCTTGAAATGCCTTCTCTAGATTAATTAGTTCACTACCCTTAATATCAATGGCCTGCAAAGTCACAGTACATGAGCAAAATGTAGACAGCTTTTCTGTTGAGTCATAACACACGTGGTCTTGAGTCCAACTGCCCATGGAGTCCTTGTACCCAACTGAAACCTGAGGCTGTTCTTTACAATCTGCATTTGAATCTGCATTCTGGTCTTCTAAGCACTAATCAGAATCTCCCATCAATCTCATCTTACAGCCTTCTAGGGTTTCTCTAGTCACTATCTTCTGTTCAAACTTTCCAAACTCCTTCCACAAACCAATTCCAGAGCCTTCTAAACTACATGTCCAAGTAGTCACAGCAATAACCCCACTCCTGGTGGACAATCTGTCTTACTCTCTTTCCTCCTCACTGAGATACAACACCTGACACCCACACATTAAAGGAGGGTTTTATTTTGATGCACATTTATTGTCTGTGTTTACCTGGCACCAAGGCAGATATGGCATGGTGGAAGGCATTGGGCAGAGGAAACCTGCTCAAATCATGGTAGCCAGGAAGGAGAGAGAGAGAGAATATGGACGACCTGTCAAAGGAGATACATGTTCCAGGTCATGCCCACAGTGACCTGCCTCTTCTGACCAGAGCCCGTGTCCTAACAGCAAGTCAGCTTATACCTCCCCAGTGATTTAATCACCTTCCAAAAGTCCTGCCTATGACCACCACATTATTATTAGTCCTGCCTTTGGGGTACATTATTAATATGAACCATAACAGTTACCAGGGATACTGCTTTCTCACAGCCCTCTCCAGTGAAAACTGTCCTTTCCTTTCATACCCTGTACCTCAGGGTCAGGTGGTGCCACAGTATGCCTCCCCAGTGCACCACTGCAACCTTGTACTTCCTCTCCCTTTCAAAAGAAGCCCTGCATTCCCAGGCTTCTCTGCCCAGCTCTCTTGCCAACAGCTGTCATCTGCAAGTGAACCAAACTCTCTTCTGACATGAAGACGCTGTTGCCCGTCCTACTCCTACCTCATATGAGACTCCACTTTCCCTGTTGCAGAATGAATCCATTGACATTGACCTCCTGTGTTTGGTTTGTTCTATCCCTGTCCTTCCTGCTCTCTCCATATTTATTTCTGTGAGCTCCTCCCTGGCATCTAACAAGTGTCCTCACCTCACTCAGAACTGCATTTTGTGTTTCATGAGGAAAGAGCTCTCTTTACAAGCAAAAACTAGCAATGATGTGTGGGTTTCAAGCCCCAGACTGAGGAATTGGAGGTGTTTTAGGTGATTTTTCACTTCTTGGGTGGAGATGGCGACAGCCCATAGACTTCCATGCACATTACAGGATAGGAAAGCTACAGCGGACTCAGCTGTTGCCTGTGTATTCTCTGAGGGCAAACTCCAGTTTTGTGAGAGGATGCCTCAGAACCATTTCTAAGGGTGACTCTCTCTCCTGATGGTCTAGGTAGCCTAGTACTAGAAGCCATTCAATCCTATTATGATATTTAGTGCCTGGAGGCCCAGAAGGAATCTTCCAGCCTTTCCAGGACCTTGCCCGCAGGGCCTTGTAGTGCATGCAAACAAAGGATACAGGGCCAAGAAAGCTGGATTCTGAAAAGGGTTCAGAAAGTTGGTAAAACGCAGTGCTGCTGGGCATGGTGGCACAGACATGTAATCCCAGCACTTTGGAAGCTTGGCAAGAGGACTGCCATGATTTCAGGGCTTGCCTGGCCTACATTAGTATGTTCAAGGTGAGCCCGACTACATAGCAAGTCTCTGTGTAAAAAACAAAAATGCAGTGCTACCTGGGTTCCTAATATGGCCATTCATGCCATCATTCTGAATAAAAGAGCACTGGTTAGCAAAGAGTGGTCTCCTCACAGGTGTGATGGGCATGTCTGACATTATTCTTAAGACTTGGAGGTCCATCAGTCTCTCTACCATGCCACTAAAGCTGAGAATTCTGTGAGCCTTCTTCCCAGTCTTTGCAAAGAAGCCACTTGTTTCTGCTTGTCAGTTTCCTTTCCTTTCCTCTCTCCCCCTCCTCTCCCCTTTGTTTCTTGCAGTTTCTAGGTGATGCCTAGATGGGGCGGGCAAGATGCTCTCCCACTGGACTCAAGTGTGGTGCTTAGAACAAAGGAATGAAATGGTGAAAGGGGCCTTTTAGAGGATTTGGGCTGCTGGATGCTTTCTTGTTTGTTTAGAGGACAGTGGGCTATGTTTGCCTCTGTGGTGCCTTGTCCTCTTCAAGGTGGATTGAGACACAGGGTCATCTCCCAGCCAAAGGCCCCAGGCATCTTCAGCTCAGCAGACTGTGGCAAGACTTTATTCCTAGGAACAGGATGGAGGGAGGGAGAGCATCTGAGGGCCATATCAACAGAACATCCTGACGGGGGGATGTACCTCGACTGGCGGTGGCTTTCCTGTCCCTCCGGCAGACCCTGACCAGGGCACTGCCATTTGCCCCTGGCCACGGGGAGGTAGCAGGGCTGCCATCCAGTCCTGGATCATCATTCCCATCTTCACCCACAGCTCCCCTACTCACACAGCACCCCTCTACCCCAGCCTCCCTCTCCAGGAGGCACAACGGGATGACAATGACCACCTTAGCCCCAGGGAGTGGCTTGGATGTGACTTGAGGTTGGGGACTGGCAAAGGTCTACATCCCCATCTTTGTGTCCCGAAGGCTGGACCACGTATGTGATGGGGAACGGGATGGGCAGGGATGGGCTTGGCCCAGCAGCACTCTCCTCCCTGCTAGGGCTCGGTGACAGTGCATGGCTCAGCAGAGTGCCCCATGGGTGGTGGTGTCCCGCTGGGCATGGTGGGGTCTTCCTGGTCCATTGGGCAGGCTCAGCGGGACCATGCCTGTGTTCAAAAGCCTCCCAGTGGTGTCCAGGAGGAAACCCCAAGCGGTCTGCAGAGCCTGCTTGCTGCACCCGTTACAGAGCTGGGTCTCCTGAGGACTCAGCATCTCTATGGCTAAAAGAGTCTCTGGGACGCGGGGCTGGGCCAGTCTGGAGGGCACCAGACACCTTGGAATCCGTTGGTGTAAAGGCACAGGAGTGACCCCTGAGCTCCTGGGAGGAGCTGCGTGAGGGGCCCCGGTAGCCTTGATTCACCAAAGACGTCTCCAGGAGAGAAGTCCATTTTGGGGGAGGGCCTGTCTGCACAGGTGGCACGGGCCTGGCGAGGTGGATTGTGGGTAGAAAGGGGCGGGGCTTCGCGTGGCGCCTCCTTCAGGCAAAGGAGCCTGTGGGGAGTTGAGGTGGTTGGCTCTGAGGTGAAGAGGCGGACAGCCATGCAGGCCCCTGACGGTGGTGCGGGTGGTGGGCAAGGCCAGGAAGATGACCAGGGTGACTCCAGAATCTCCGACAGCCAAGGCACCTCAGCAAACGTGGCTGTGGACCAGGGCATAGACCTCGGAACCATTTTGCTGATTGTGTTGGTATCTTTCGGCCAGGGGTCCGGTGGGCAGGCTATGCTGGTGGTCAGTAGGATCGGGGCACACCTGCATGAAATGTATCCTTTGGGATGTGGCCTTTGGGGCCAGGGGCCTCGGGGACATCAGGGAGGCAAGGCGAGGCGAGGCAAGGCGGCAAGGGCGGGGCGGGCAGGAATTTAGAGAGGGGAGTGGCTTGGGGGTGGAGAGGAGAGGCTGAAGCCAGAGACTCTGGAATGGAACGGAACGCGCAACGCAACGCAACGCAATGCAACGCAACGCAACGCGGGATGGGGCCAAAGGGGCCAAAGGGAGAGAGAAAAGCCGGTGGCGAGGAAAAACGGAGGAGCTGGGGCCTTAAGGTTCCACCGCGCCCATAAGGCCTTAAGGTTTCAGTCCGCGGAGGCGGACAGGGAGGGCGACCCCTGAAGGTGCCTGGTGGGGCGCTGGGGCAGCCTGAGAGAGCCCGGGGAAGGCGGCTGGGAGGTCCGGGAGGACTGTGCCTTAACTGTTTCTCCCTCAGCAACCTCAGGGTGCCTTTCCTGTGTCCCATGGAGGCAGAGGTCACCCGAAGAACCCTGGCTCCGTTCCAGGACTCGCCGGAGATTCACAGGGAGCTCATCGTGGATGGCCGCTTCATGATGGTGTCAGTCCCACATGGGGCTGGGGTTCCAGGGAGGGTGCTCAGAGGGGCGTTTTGAGGGAGACAGGGAGGCTCCTAAGAGTTCTGTCTGGGGCCAGGGACTTAGCTCAGTGGCGCCATGCCGGCCTGGCAAGCGCAAGGTCCCGAGTTCGACCCCCGGTACTAAAAAAACAAAAGTTAAGTCTAACTGGAGTGTGTGGGGACTCTGACCATCCACTTAACTTTCACTTTCTCTTCCATTTAGGAGATGGGTTTCTCAAGACCCTCTTTGCTGAGAGCGTTCACCTCCTTCATTGAAGACCTTTTTGTCCTCTTCAATGTCATGCAGGTCTTGAGGCCCCTGCTTACCTCCATGTCTCAGTAGGAAAAAGGGACTGAAGCCCGTGTGTCCCGTGCCAGACAATGCATCCGTCCGTAGGGCTTGTTTACTGAATTACCTGACATATTAATCTTAGGCCCTGTTTTTAACCCTTTAGTAGTTATTGGGTTCTCAGGCCTGCTTGTTTTGTTTCCCTGTTGCTGGAGGGTACAATTAAATGTTTGTCACTGCAGAAAATAAAGCTGAGCAATGATTCCATGCTTGAGTTATTGTTGTCTGTGTTTTTTTTTCACCTACAGCATTTCCCTTATTTTCTAGCTTTTGTTCTCTGAGGACAGATGGCAGCATCTCACAGGGGGCACCTATCTACAGGCTGACAGAGAGGTGGAGTTAGTAAATATAACAAACAGGCGGCTAGAAACAGCAAGGCTGACATAAGCCTTCGCATCTGGAGGGCGTGAGGTCAAGAGGGCAGCGATTTTGTGCTGCTGGGGTGGGGGCTTTGGTCTTGTCACCCGCTCCCCCTCCAGGGCCCAACGCAAGACCCTAAGGAAGGGATTCCAGGTGTGACTGAGGGGACCGTGGCCCAGCGACCGCCCCCAGGGGCCTCCTCCATGACACCCCTCAGGAGGGTCAGATCCCTGGGGCCCAGAATGGAGCCAGCCACTACTCTTGATGGGAGGGTGGCTCGGGACCAAGTAACCCCGTCCTCACGGATTCTGTCACCATCAGCTGATGCTGGACTTGATTGGGAATGTTTATCACTTGTTTTTGTTTTGTTTTTTGGTGGTACCAGGGATCGAACTCCGGACCTTGCGCTTGCGAGGCAGGTGCCGGCACCACTGAGCTAAATCCCTAGCCACCGATGCTGGACTTGAGCTGATGATCTGCTCCAATTCTGGCCCAACTTGTGTTCCCAACGCGAGCCGAGGAGAGCGGTGAGGAGCTGGGGGAGAAGTCCCCCTGGAGCTGGACTTGAGAGGAGGGCTCGTTTCCTCCTGCACCAAGCTCCCCGGCCCCAGCGGAGATCTTCTTTCCCACACGGCTCAGGTCCACTCTCCCCCAGAGCCCCTTCCAACCTCATGGTTCCAATCTCTCTCCTCTGAAAAATGTTGTAAAATCTTCTGCACCCAAACAGCAATCCGAACGAGAGGTTTTAAAGGAATAATGACATTTACTTGGGAATGGAATGGCATTGCCACAGCAATATGGAAGCCATAATAAACTATGAGTGCAGCTGAGGAGGTGAGGCAAGGGGGAGTTTTTAAGGCCAAAAATGGGGAGGATTTCATCCCGTAGTTTGAGACACAATGATTAATCCTTGGACACAAGCCTTAATCACAAGGTGACACCTGTTTGAAAAGACAGCCGTAGGGTGAATGTCCTTGTGGAAGTGTTTCTTTGTTCTACCAGGTGATAGTGGGTTTTGTGCAAAGTTGAGAAGTTGTGATGGTTACTCTCAGACAAACGTGCAGGACAACCTTTCTGTCATACCTGCCTGCTTTCCTCACTTTTTGTCCGAGTTATTCTCAGAATTTCACATTATATTTGCATTCAAGGGAAATGTCATCAAGATAAACCTGGATTTTGTGCGGTACCCACTACAAAATCATAAAAGCTGCGACCCACTATAAAATCATAAAAATACCTATTGACAGCTTATGGTAGTACTTTAACATGTTTATCTACTGGAAATTCATTGTGGTGTGAGAAATGACACTGCATCGCTCCCTGAAAGGTTCCTCCAGTCCCAGCGTCATTTATTGAGTAAGTCTTGTTTTTCCCACTGAGTTAAGAATGTCCTGTTTAGCAAGACCCTGCCTCAAAATACAATAGATAAAAGGACAGGGGATGCAGCTCAGTGTGAAGGCCCTGCAATAGGAGAAAACTCCAACACGAGAAAAAAAGAAGTTGTGTTTACCAAAGTTTAAATCCTGGTCGAAGTGATCCTTGCACACCTGTTCTTCATTTAGGCTGAAGGATCGCGTGTGGCTTCCCTGAGGGAACTATCTGACACAAACAGTAAGGAAAGTTGGGGGACTGAGGGAAGACGGGTTGGGAAGGAACTCGGACAGGCAGAGGCAGGGGATTTCTTTAGAAAGGCTAGAAGGGAGACTCACAGAACTCTCAGCCATGGTGGCCTTCTACAGGGCTCCAAGGGCCTCCCAAGGCTTCCAAATAATGCCAGACATGTCCATCCTGACCGTGAGGAAGCCAGTCTTTGCTAATGGGCTGTCTTATGTTCGGATCAGAGGCATGGTGAAGTTAGGGACCCAGGCAGCACTGCAACTTAGTAATTTTCAGAATCCCTTTCTGAGTCAGGTGTCAGTGGGCTCTCCAGACTTGGTATGCACTAAGCAATGCCAAGGGCCAGGTCACGGAAAGGCCAGAAGGTTCTTTCTGGTCCTGTAGCCAGTAACTTCACGATAGGACTGGGTGGCTCCCAGGCTCTAGGCGACCCAGACCTTCAGGAGTGACCCTCGGCGGTCCCGTCTGGCAGAAGTAGAGAAATGATGCGTGATGTCACTAGATGACAAATAGAAGCAACACAATTGTAATGACTGTAAGATTAGATGCTCAGTCTAATGTCCACGAGGCTAATTCCTCTGAATATGCAATAACTCTTCATCATGCTATGTGAGATGTAAAAGCAAGTAATTTTCCTAAAATAAATATACAACTGTTGAATGATCAGCCTGAATCAGGTAGTATTTAAAATTCTTTCTTTCTTTCTTTCTTTCCTTCCTTCCTTCCTTCTTTTTTCTTTCTTTCTTTCTTCTTTCTTGATTGCCTGCCTGCCCGCTTGCTTGCTTTCTTTCTTTCTTTCTTTCTTTCTTTTTCTTTTTTGAGGTTTTACATTTGTTAAAGATATGAAAGGAAAAGAAACATGCTTTGCAGAGTGAGTTTGGGCCAACTAAAAGTAGGAAAAGAAGTACACTCTGTAGTGTGAGAGTAGGCCAGTGTGAAAGCTAAAATTCTTTCTGTGCTCACTTAATCCTCACAATCAGCACAGAAGGTTGTCATGTGTCCCCTTCCAGATGACAGAATGGAAGCATAAAGACACTAGTGAGTAGAATAAAGATACGCCATGTACAGGAACCTAATAACCTCAATGAATGTAAACATTATATGCAATAACATGAGCTAAGGTTAGCAATACCAGCAAGAATGAAAATCTGGATAGGGCAAGGAGGGACGGGGGACAGAAGGACGAGGGAAGGGGAAAGAAATTAAAGAAACAAACAAGCTGTAGTGTGTACATGAACACACTCCCCAAGACGATTGTATACTGCATGCACTGCAAGAATGTACTAATAAAATAAAAGTTATAAAAGTAGACGTTAGAAGAATAACCAGATGTAGTTTTGTACGTACAAAAGCGAGTTTCTATGCTTTTACTGTATTTTTTTATTAAAGAGTTTCACCTAAATTAGTATAGTCTACAGATCAATCTGAGGAAAAGCAACATTTAATATACATAAATCGGGGTGTTTACTGTTGAAGTGGAGACGAATGGGAACAAGAGGTAACCGTGTGTTGTCAGACACATGTTGTTTCTCCACATTTTTTTCTATTTTTAAAGAATTGTGAAAAAATTTAACAAATTATGAGCTAGGCATGGTGATGCCTGTCTATAATTCTAGCCCCCTGGGAGGCTGACACAGGGGGACTGCGAGTGAGAGCTTGTTTTAGTTACTGTTCTCATTGATGAGACAAATATCCAGCACCCACAAGGTAAGGGAGGAAGGGTTTATCTAGCTCACAGTTTGTAGAGGTTTCAGTCCATAGCTGGCTGGCTCTAAGGCAGGGTGGCTTGGCAGAGAGGCATTGAAGTAGAGAAACAGACCGTGGCATGGCGGGGCGGGCGGAAGGCAGCAAGCAGCAGGGGCAGCAAGCCTGCCTTCTTTCTGTCCCTTTTATCCCTGCAAGGCTACCTGCCTTTTGAGTGCTGCCACCCACATCCTGGGTGGGGCGCCCTTAATCCCAGCATCACACACCCTAATCCAGCCACCTTTGAAACTCCAGCTATGACTGCATGAGGCTTTGGGGGGACATCTAGGTACAAGCCATAACAGAGCTCAACCCGGGCAACCTAGCTACTTAAGAAAACCTTGTCTCAAAGTTTAAAAATTAAAAAGTGGCTAGGGATGTAGCTCAGTGCAAAGGTTCAGGGTTCAATCCTCACTTCCACACACACACACAAATGAATCATCATACAATATCAGTATTAAAACAGTATTCTCAAATATAGTTTTATTGATTTGAGAACCTCCCTTTCTTTACTCTTTTCTATGTTGGAACATATTTTCACCAGAAAGGTGAGTTTACCCCAATAATTGTCTGTAAAGCACAATCAAGTCATTGTATGAGTAGCTCCCTGGTGTAAAAAGGAACCCATTCCTTTAAGACTCTTCACTGGGACTAGTTCCCCCACTGGTCTTGGGATAGGGAAAATGAATCAAGAAGACTGAAAAATTACCAGTGACCCCAACTCCCAACTTAAGTGACCCAACCTTGCCTAGGCATGCCTCTCCTAGCCTCAGAAGCTATATTTAACTGGTATGTCAACAGCAACTCCTTAGAATAGGACTTAGGAAAATAATGTTAACTTCGTGGGGTTGCCAGTAACTGCTTTTCGCTTAATCTTCATCTGTTGCTTTTGTCCTTATCACACTTATTCTTGGTTTCCACATTCTGAATTTGATTTTGACACCTATTTGCTGTCTCTGTATTGGAAACTAGTCAGACTACTTTCTGAATGCTAAGGTGGGATCGCTTCTTTCTCAGGTGACTCCCTTCCTGGTATAATGACTTCCCACTCTCAGAAAATGATGTACAAAGGATTACACTCCTGCAATCTCAGCACTTGGGAGACTGAGGCATGAGGATCGCCCTGAGTTTGAGGCCAGGCTGGGCTACATAGTGAGACCCTGTCTCAAAAAAAAACCAAAAACAAAAACAAAAAATATTTGATGATAGCCATTTGTACCATATGTAGAACATTTGCTCCGCAAGCACTTTATCTTATTTTTCCCATTTAATTATATAATAAGAGTATGCTCTTTCTTAAAGTGAAATCACTAAAATTATTTGAGCAGGTGACTTTATGTAGTATAGAGTCTTTACTAACATGTAGACAATTGTTGGGTTTTGCTATTGAAAAGCAATTATAAGAAATTCTGTTTTTGTTGCCATTATTATTCTTATTGTTAATATTATTATTGGGTTTTTGGGTGGCCTTGAACTCACTATGTAGCCCAGGCTGGACTTGAATTCTCAAGGATCCTCCTGCCTCAGCCTGCCAAGCATAACAGGCTTGTGCCACCATGCCCGGGTTGTTGTCATTATTTAAACAACATCATCAACAACAACAAAAAGACCTCAGCGAAGTGTTTCAAAGTTCCACAGGAAGAAGGAAGCAGAGCCAGGGTTTTAGGGACTCTAGTTTCTGTTCCCTTCTGGTATTTTTCTCCATGTCATGCTTCAGAGAAATTCGTGAAGTTCCTTTCTCCTTGCTGGATGTTGACAGGATCACGAATCCAGAGAATCTGGCAGATAAAGCCACCTACCAAAGAACGATTCAGTTTCTAGGGAGTTCCCTCCGGGCTCCGAAAGGGTTGGCTGTGGGCTCAGACCCTTGCATCCAGAGCAAGACAGGGGAGGAAAGCTCCGCCACAGAGCCCCCTCCCCAGGCCCACCCAGTCCTTCCTCCAGAGGCCGGAAGTCTTGGCCCTGACTCCAGCTTGGCTGGAAACCGCCCACCACCCGCTGCCCAGTGGCTTGGGCGCCTGAGCTGCAGTGAGCCCTAATGAGCCTCTTATTGACAACTGCCCGCCGCCACCGCCAGCCTACGTCCCTTGCCTGGGCCTGTCCCGTGGTGGCACCTCTCAGCAGTGGCCACAGGATGAAAGAGGGCGTGTCCAAAACCGGCAGCAGGGGCATCTCCCTGGCCCAACAGGTTGTGAGCAGCTGAAGATGGAGGCCTGCATAGACAGGGTGATGGGTCGCAGGCCTCTGTGGACCTGCTGGGTACTCTGAAGCCTCGGGACTGGAGGATCCCTTCATCGTCTCTGTGCCGGCGCCACAGAACCCTTTCCCAGAGAAGTTCTTCTGTACCATCCTTTGGGGCCTTCGGTGATGGACAGCCTCCTTTTCTGCCCATCCCCCAAACACCGCGCATGCTCTTAGACACAGGGATCACCGCCCACCCCCACCTCATCCGACTCACCGCGGCTGGGCTCCGCTCATTTATTTTTTCATTGTATTTTTGGTGATATTTAATTTTCTCTTTTTTCAGGGATCGAACTCAGGACCTTGAGCTTGCGAGGCAGACGTGGTACCGTTGAGCTAAATCCCCAGCCCTCTTTTTTCATTTTATATGTTACTTTCATTCATAGCAAAGAAAGATAGACATTTTTATAGCCAAATAACAAATGAGCCATGTAAAAATAAGTATGGATTTAAGGGTTTGCAATTTTTAATCATCAATTCTCAAGTTCAAATGCATCAAGTTAACGAATGTCAGTAATTTATTGAAATGTCACCTAATTTATTGACATGAAAAATTGTGCCCAATTAGACCCATTGACTCCACATCCAATGAGAGCTTGGGGACCAGTGGAAATGTGTAGGTACCTTCCGCCTCCTCCGGGGGGCAGCAGCTGTGGCACTTTGCCTGGGTGATATTTCCATTACCCTATGAAAAAGGAGCAGCTGGCAGGATGGGAACAGCATGAGGCCCTCTGGGCTGCTACCCTGCAGGGACAGACAGGAGTGCCCCAGCTTGAGAATCACCACCCACTGATCTGAGCCTCCAAGTGTTGACCCGTTTGACCCTCCCACAACAGGTCCATGAGCGTAGGCCTGCTTTGCAGAGAGGGTAATGGAGGCACAGGGAAAGCAAGTGGTTTGCCCAAGGTTACACAGAGTAAGTAGGAAAGCAGGAGGACTTCAGTGCAGGCTGGCAGCCTCTAGATGCCCCAGGCGCATTAGCACTTGCATTCCTAGAGGAACCCTGCCTACACCACACTCCTGCCACACTGGTGAAATCATGGGTCAGAGGGCTCTGCGTCTGAGCTTGTTCTGTTCCATCTGTTCGGAAACTGCCTCTCCTCTGGCTCTGGCAGAGGCTTGCTGTGTGCTACAGCGCAAACCATCGTGTGCCTGAGCTGTTTCAACCTGAAAACTGAGGACAACGGTAATTATTCCTCCTGCCTTTCTGTCTGGAAGGAATTTGAGAGAAGCTCTGGTTTTGATTCAAAGCCAGCACATCTAGGGAAGAATTGTGACTTCCAGGATAGCCGTGGTTCAGTTGGATGAAGAATATAAACTTGCCTATGAAGAGGTAAATATAATTTTCAGATCAGCTAATGACCTGCTGCCCTGGTACATGGTTTTACCCCGCACCGTGCCTTGCTGCTTTGGCTGGAAGCATCATGAATGCATGCGTTCATGGGACCTCACTGATGAGACCAGTGCAGTCAGGGAGCTGTGTGCTCTGACTGCAGCAGAACCGCGTGGTGCCTGAGCTGATTCGACTCCCAGTCCTTCCGTGGCTCGGGTTGAGACTGGGGTCTCTTTATCCTGTGGTCCGCGTCATTGTCTGTAACCTGCTAACACAAAGCACAGTCCATCAAAGCACACCAGAGAAGTCAAGAAAGTGGAACAATGCATGTAGTGGCACAGTCAGGTCAAGAGAAAAATGTGCTTTTCATCTTCCACCAGACTGTCTCCCTGTTTGTTTTTGCTTTTCCTCTCCCTCTGTATTCTGTCTCTCTTTTCTCTTTTCTCTCTCCCTCCTTCTCCCTCTTCCCTGGCTGCTTCCTTCCAGAGCTCAAGCATTTGTTGCCGGTCAAGGCAAGTTCACGGGCATGGCCTGTGTTACATTGATCAGCGAGGTCGAGTGAAGTGAACCCCACTGGCATCATGGACGGCCTGCATTTACCAGTTATCATTGCATGTTTTCATCTCGGTATTCAGCATTCTCCCTCCCTCTCTCCAATGGGACATCACTCTGGCATAACGATTTAGTGCAATGTAATGCCCAGTGTGGAAGCTGAAACAGGGAGGTGTCCCTGTCTTTCAGACACCCCCTTTCCAGCTTTATACCCGCCAGTGAGTGACCAGGGTCCTGGGCAGGCTACTTGCACCTCCTTCTTGGTGCTGTGAGCCTGGAGCAGGTGACAAAGAAATGAAGGATGCTGAGAACCATTGTGTGGAAGCTGCAGTGGCCCAGGGGTGGCCCCACCCAGCAGGGGGGGCATTTAAGGCTGGCTGGCCGCAGGGATGCTGTGTCTGCTGGTAATAGTGTCCAGGGATGGCAAAGTGCTGTGAACACCATTCTGGCTCCATTGCATGGCCCCAGCGAGCTGGCTGCCCCCATCCATCTTCCTACAGCTCCCTTCTAGCTCTCTATTGATTCTTTGCCTTATGAGCTCCACCCAGTACATTCTTTGTTCTTCCATGAAATAGCCTGAGTTGGGTGGAGATGCCAAGTGACCCAACAGTTCCACCCTAAATGTGTACCCTACAGAAATATGCCCATGTATCCTTCAAAAGGAATATGCTAGAGTGTTCATAGCTACACTGTCCATAATATCCCTAACCGAGAAAGTACCCAAAGGCCCATGGAGCAGGAATAAACAACTTAGGGACAGTCATAGAATGGAATACTATCCAGCAAAGGCAATGAACAGTCTGCACCTCCCTCTTGACAGGGCACCCCAAACCTCATGTGGGGTGAGGTGAGGCAAGTGTGCACCAAGCGGTTACAAGTAGGGACCCAAGTTACTCCTAAGGGGACGGTAACCCAAAGGGAGGTATGGCACAGCTTCCAGAATGTTCTGTTTCTTGATCTTGCTGCCCATCACTCAGCGTGTTCTAATTGTGGAAACTGGGCCGGGGATTTAGCTCAGTGGTTCCGTCGCCTGCCTCGAAAGAGGAAGGACCCGAGTTCGATCCCTGGCACTAAAAAAAAAAAAAAAAAAAAAAAAAAAATTGTGGAAATTCTCCCAGCTGTACACTTTGGTTTGGGTGCTCATCTGTGTGTATGTTGTACTTCAATTGAAAGTTGAGTTTTGTGGCTAGCAAAAAACAAAGCTAAACAAAATAAATCCATCTAATGTCTCTGCAGAAGAGCAAGCAGAGTATTTGCTCGTCTCATACGTTTGTGGGTGAACTGGCTGCAGAAGCGGGAGCCCCAGGCTGAGTGTATACTGAAGATATGACACCGCTTTGTGTGCTTCATAACCACATGTGGACCATGTAGAGAAAGTTGAAAATCCAAACCTTTAGTAACAGAAACCGGGAAAAATAAAAGAAAGGTGCAGGAGACATGGTGGCTCGAGGTTAAATTCTCCATTCAATTACTAACCTACGAATGGCCAGATATTTACACAGGAAAATTGTGTTGTCCCCAATTTAAATGAAACCTGATTTTTTTTCTGAGAGAGAAGGTCTCACTGTTAGTTCAGACTGCCCTTGAACTCACTATGCAGCCTAGGCTGGTTTTGAACTTGCAGTGACCCTCCCGCCCCAGCCTCTCAAATGCTAGGATTACAAGTGTGTGGCATCACACCCTGTGAATCATTATTGTTTATATGTCTCAAATCATACAAGATGAAGAAAATATGACTGAAAACTTCCCGAAGTTGAATATGCAAATGTCATGAAAACTATCACAGTTCCCTATGGATGCTTCTTTCTTTTACTGCTAGCCACCATATTTAAGTATTTTCAGCTTAATATTACTATGGAAATTACATTTGTGATAGAGCTCAGTTCCATAGCTCCCAGTGGTCTCTCACAGTGGCCCCCAGCGTATCCTTGGCAACTCCATCCTGGGGCAGAGGTCTCAGGACTGCTCCTTCCAGCAGGCCCTGAGAACACACATGGACTGTCATGAAAATCCTTTTGAGGCAAAACAATTTTTCAAAGCCGGAGATCACTTGATGTGTTTCAAGCTCTTTGACTTCCCGGATTTGTCTCTGCCTTACCTGTGCCACCATGGCTTCGGCTGGTCTTCAGGCTTGGTCTTTCCGGGCAAATTCTCTTGTTTTCAAGAATGCAGAGCCTGAGTTGCCATTCTCTGACCACAGACCGCTGTCTTCACACTTCTGATATCTCTTCACTCCCATAGAACTGGATCATATATTTATCCTCAATGCCTATTCTTTCCCTTGCCTTATTTTTCCAGGTCGGTGCTTCCCTTCTGGCTTCACTGCCTCCCTGCCCAATGAGAGAACTAATGGTCCACCGTGGCGGCAGGGAACATCATCATACAGGCTGCTTAAGAGCTTCACATTCGTAGGAATTTCTGCTATTGCTGTCTAGTCAATGCTTGGCTTGGACTCTCTCACTATTAATCCTGACTGACTGAGTTCCTGTTCCTAGATGGCAGAATGTCACCAAACCCATTCACATGAACCACCACAATTTAGCATCTGAATGGGAGAACTTGGCAAATAGAAGAGGATATTGTACAAACTGTTGAAACCCACACTGGCCCTGAGAAAAATGTGTGAGACTGACACCCGAGGTCATCATTTGGCTCATAGGCGCTTCGAATGAGACTGAGTCACATATTGCAAGCACATACACAGGCAAGATTTTTTTTTTTTTTTATTGTGGGGTGTGGCTCAGTGAAAGTTTCTGCTCCTCCGGTGAAGAGAGCCAGCATGGACTGAGAGGGATCAAGCCCAGTTCAATTATATTCTATTATTTGAATAGTTCACTTTTCCCTCTCTGATTTGCAAACGACCTTTCATATACACTGCATTTCTACGTGTTCTCCCCATTATTTCTGGTCTCGGGTTCTATCCATGCACTTACACTCAAAACAAACTTTAGCTTTCAGGACAGCTTCCCCTGTTATAAAGTGACCTTATTAAATTTAAAGAATATTTTCTGAAGACAGCGATTATGGAGTTTAAAGCTCTTCGTAAAATGAGTAGCTTCAGGGGAAGCCGGACCTGGGAGCTGAGCGGTGGCAGCAGTGGGGGTGCTAAAGGCGGAGCTGCTGCAGGGCCCAGTGCGCCGGTGGGCATGAAGGCCCAAGGCTTCGTGGACGCTCTGCACTGGGTCCGGCAGATTGTTGCTAAGACTGATTCGAGTCTCCAGTTGAGGAATTCCACACCTCTAGTGGACGCCTCAGTGTATGCATACGGAGTAGAGAAACGGCCCTTGGATGATGGAGTAGGTAACCTGTTAGCGGCCTCGGTACATCCTAGGGCAGCCACCGCAGAAGAATTCAAAGCGCCCCGTGAAATGGCAAAGGGGGCGAGACCATCAAGGGCATCAACCAGCAGTCAGGAGCGCACGTTGCACTTCAGAGGAACCCGGTCCCAAACCGACCCCAAGCTGTGGATCTTCACCGTCAGTGGCCTCGGTGTCCCTGAGCCTTGGGACAGAGCCCCTTCAGGCAACCGCCCACCGCCCCCCGCCAAAACACCTTTCCTCCGAGAGGTTCGGCTGCTTCCTCAGCCTCGCAGCTAAGGAGAACAGAAACCCCCACGGCACCGCCCTGAGTGGCCCCCTGGGCTTCCCGACCCAGGGCTGGGGCAGCACCTGAGGCACCCCAGCCGCCCACACAGCAGGTGCCAAGCCAGCAGACTCCAGCAGGGCCGGGAGGACTACTGCAAAGGGCAGACTCACCCAGGCCTCGCCCACGCTGCTCCTCAGCCCAGCTCCCCGCTGGAGGACAGGGCGGCCTGGGCTGAGCACTCCTTGCAGTGAGGGGCCTTGGGCAGGAGTGAGGGCAGGCGCAGGCCCACAGCCAGGAGCAGGAGGGCCCTGGACACCGCCGGCGCTTCCCCTGGAAATCAGTGTGAAAGGAAACTTGTTTGTAGCAGAGGTTTTTAGATTTGCAAAGCTTTCGATGAAGAACTTTTGTTTTGGTCAGTAAAGCTCTATATTTGGATTAACAGGAAAATTCGGAAAAATTAGTTACTAAAAATTGCTCGTAATTTTTGTTTTACTGTTTGTTATTTCAAACGTGTATGGTCTGGGATTCTTTCGGGGTGATACCTGCAAATTCAGGTGCCAGAATGTGTCTTGGAGCAGCGAAGCAGTGACATTTCAACATGGAGTGTTTTGTATTGTTTTCGTGTCTTTTCAATTACAGCTTTTCTTTTTTCTTCTGTTGTAACAGACAGGAGCTTGGAATTCTTTGTATGTAGCAAATTCTTTTTAAAACATTTTAAACAGTATTTTAATGTTCTTAAATGTGTACTTTTATCAAGAGTTTTACTTTTATTTCTTCTTTCTTGGCTGTCTGGTTTTATTGGATTGTTTGTTTGTTTGTATGTATGTTTGTTTGTTTGTTTGTTTGTTTGAGGCAGGAGCTGGCTATGTAGTTCTGGCTGGCCTTGAACTCACTGTGTAGCCCAGGCTGTTCTCAAACTTGCAGGGATCCTCTAACCTCAGCCTCCAAAGTGCTGGGATCACAGCCATGCGCCACCTGCAGAAACTGAACTATTACGTATTGCAATTAATTATGTGAATTCTGAATTGAGACAATTGTAGTACTGTCCACGAGGGATTGGGAGGGGAAACTTTATAGGGCTTGTATAATTTCTAGAGTTCGGAAAGGGTAAAATAAAAATGTGTTGATGTGCTCAGAATACGTCTCTTTCACGTCTCCACTGCTGGTTACAATTGTGTGTCTAAGACCTCCAAGCTGGTTTTAAAAACAAAACAAAAAAACGCTTTATTTTCTCAGAAATATAAATAGGTATTTTTAATATTAAAAAGAGATCAATATAATTTTTAACAAATACTATGGAACATTACACCATGTAAAAATGTAGCAACTATTTTTTAATTCCAAGGTGTTTTTTTGCTTTATCCTTATAAATATTTTCCTAATATTTGTCAGATTGACTAGATGAATCAATAAATCTAGTATTAATCACAGTATGAATTAAATGATTTTGATATAATAAAGGGACAATAAGATTTCTGATGTTTGCTGTAGTGTGTCTTGAACCGATGACACGTATTTTTAAAGGAAAAATGGCATTGAAGCTATTTTGTCTTGTATTTTTAATTGACGTTTGAGACATTCCATTTGAAATATACTGAAGTTACAGTTTCTGGTTTTTCCTCCTTACTTTCCTTACAATGGTTAAAATGTCTATTAAAAAGGCAAGTGGAGGCCTGGGGATTTAGCTCAGTGGTGCCGCCCCCTGCCTTGAAAACGGAAGGTCTTGAGTTCGATCCCCAGTACCACACACACAAAAAGGCAATTGGAGAATATTAAACAATACAATGAGTAGCTTCAAAAGTGTTGGTCATATTCCTCAGCAACAGCATCATAAAATAATCCAACTACGTAGTAATGCAAAATTCTAGGACTAGCTGGAAACTTGGAAATCATTTAGCCTAATATCCTTATTTTGTGGAAAAACTAGACTCAAAGATTAAGCAATTCACCCAAGCTCATATACGTAATAGTAATAAAGCTAGAAATCAAACCACTTTTTCCTACAACTAAAATTCTGTCAATGACATTTCGAACGGCTTGCTACCAACTAAAAGTCTAGGCTTTTCTGTACTGCGACATGGAAGAGTGATGAGACACTGCAGTAAATTGCATTCGTGGACTTGAGGCTTGGAAGGGGCTTCAGCAAATAAAGCTGCCCTCTGTGAAAGGGAGGAAAGTGTGAGAAGCGACCGAATAAACGCCTGTTAGCGGACACATCTGGATTCACAGCCAGATACTGAAAAATGTACCCCCAAATTCCACCTCGAGTTTCATGGTCCCTCCACTAAATGGTATGTTCCTTTTAAATCTCCTTTAGGAGTTGAGGTTTTTTAGTCATACCCAAACCTCTTCAGTCGAACAGAAGAAAGGAAGTCAAACACGGAGAGAAAAATCAATCTGTAGTTTCAGGATTTTCACAACTATTCTGAGAAATGCATTTCCGAGCTCTGTGGACAGACCTGATCAGCTGTTTCTGAGCTTCACAGGTCCTTAATTTCCCTCAGCAAAAGGGCTGCGTGTGAGAATTCAGGAAAACGGGAAGGAGACGCAAAGCCAGGTTAGAAACTGGCTGCCTTTGCTCTTGTCATTGGGGACTTTTAATCTTCTGAACTTTCCTTCAGTTCCTCCACATGGGTTTTTAACATCTATGAGGCAAAAACAAGCAGACAAATAAACAACAACAAGTCAAAGGGAAATAAACAAAGCAGAGCGACAGGCCTCTAGAAGTCAGGACGCTGCGCAGCTCAGCATCTCCCCTCCATGCTCCTGCACAGGCCGGTGCCAGCCCTTCCTCCTGTCTCCTCAGCCAGCAGCACCTGTGAGGGGTCGGGGGCTGGTTCAGCGTCTGCAGGGCCCCACTCAGAGGCCCTTGGTGGGGCCCTCCCTGGCCCAAGCTAATGCTGCCCCACCCCCACCCCACCACTGTGTCTCCACCCTAGTTTATTTTCTTCATAGCTCTTAATCACCGCCTCAAACTACAGTATTTCTTTGTGTACTTGCTTATCATCTGTCTCCTCTACCAGAAGCAAACTCCACGAGAGCAGGAACTTTGGCTCAGTGGTATTTCCAGCACCCAGCACAGTTCATAGCACTCGGGTGTTCAGTAGATGTTGGTGGAATGAATGAAGAAAGCAGGGAATGACAGATTGAGAACAGACGTTCATGCCTAAAATGGAACTAGTGCAAAATACCAGAGGACTCCTACACATTCCTGCCTAAGATGACAGAAACAGTGACATCATGGGTCACCCTTCCTGCCACTCCCTGCTCCTAAGGTCTCCCCTAGCTCAGAAGGAGCACCTCACATTACAAAGGGAATGCGAGGGGGCAACTCTGGAGGGAGACAAGTTCACAGGTTGCTTGCTTTTTCTCCCTGCTCTTGATTGACACTCAGCCACCTCCTCCCCCACAATTCAAGTTAAAAATATGTGATGCAGTCACAAGAAAATGAGTCTAACATGGAGGCAAAATGACTACCTGAATCCACAAACTAAAAGCTCCAGAGCATATATATTACCTGCCAATGATTTCTCTAAGAAGCCAAGTGGGCAGGTATTATGATGAGTCACCTAAAATTTAGAATCAAATCCAGTGCCATCTAGGAAGGGGTGGGTATTGGAGGATGAGCGGTTAAGTGGGTGCAGAAATAACAGGACAGAAGGAAAGCTATGTCAGGGCAGAGTTATGTGGCTACCTCGGGAATACCAACACATGGTCCTAGCGGGAGCGCTCCATCTTCAAATGCACTGACCAGAGGGAGATAAAGAGGAAGCAAGGGGTGTGAGCTCCCATGTACTTCTAAGGACAGCAGGCAGAAGGCAGCCCAGGAGGCTGGGATTTAGGTAGCATCTCCACTATGGGGACATCTTGCAGGAATCCTGTGACTGGGATGCAAGAGCCTGTCTTGCACACATGCTCAGAGGGCTCCTACATTCAGAATCAAGTTCTGGAACGCACTCGGCATGAATCAGTGAATCAAAAAATTAACCTTACCTAGGCCTCCTCCAAAAGAACGATTTGCTGGTGAGTGCTGTCAATCTTCATTGGGTCGGTACATATGTATCTCCTTCCTAGTGGCACTTACGGGTTTTAAGATTTGTAACTGTTTGCAAAACGCTGCATGTGACTGGTATTTTGAGGTGGTTTCTCTCCTTAGTGTGCACTCTGGCGGATGCAGAGGCTAGAACTCTGACTGAAGTCCTTCTCACACTCGTAGCATTTAGAGGGCTTCTCCTCGGTGTGGATTCTTCCATGCACACAGAAGGTGGAGGTGTACTTGAAGCCTTTCCACACTCTTCACATTTGAAAGGCTTTTCCCTCATGTGGACCCGTTGGTGCATGCAAGGGTCTGAACTATTACTGAAGCCCTTTCCACACTCAATACAGATGTACGCTGTCTCCTATGTGTGGATTTTCTTATGCCTATTAAGTTTTGTTGTAGAGCTGAAAGTATTTCCACAATCACTACATTTACAGGCCTTCTCTCCCTGTGGTATCACTAATGAATAGGAAATTCTGCTATATGACAGAAATCCTCATCACACTTGTCACATTCATCGACTTCTCTGCTGTGTGGGTTTTCTGACGCATAAAAAGGTGTGCTCTTCTCTGAGGACAACTCGCTACACTTAGAGCACTTGTAGCTCATTTATCCTATTTGGTGTTGTGATTTAGAAGAGCAAAGGTCCTTCCAGCTACTGCGGTTACAGGATTGTTACTTCATCAAGTTTCTTCTTGGCCCTGTTGTGCGTCTATCTCAGGCTTGCTCTATTGGGCAGGTTCAAGGTCAGCCTAAGCCTTTCCCTGCTTGTCTTTCTGTGGAAGGATTCTTCGTGCGTAGTATTGTTCACTCAGCGTTATTACTGGTTGTAAAGTAACGTTTACTTCCACATGAATTCCACAAGTCATTATTGCCATAGAACTTCGTTTTCGGTCCTCGGTTTTCAACCTTCCGAGGGATTGCCAAGATGCAAGCCTTTGCGTTTTTAAGCCTCTGGAATCTTCCTCTTGGAGCGTTACCTCCTCGTTCTCCCATCTAGAGAAAGGACTACTCTGTGTCCCCTGATTTCCAGGGTGAGATGGCGCCACCTGGCATCAGTCTCCTGCAGCTGCAGCGTGACAAATCAGGACGCTATTCTGCCTCCCACACACCAGACAAGAAGCCTTTCCAGCAATCTGGTCCTGAGGCTCCGGGACAGGAGAGGCTTGCTCCTGGGAAAATCTGACAAGGACAGTCCGCCGGTCTTCTTTTTTGGTCCCAAGGAAGTAGCTCTCTTCTCTTTCTGAGGGAATTCTCTCTTAGATTTGCAGGTCAAGATGACAGGAGTCAGAGTCCCCAGGATATTCTGGAGGAGGCAGAGGGGGGGCCCACAGCAGCTGCACATTTCCAGGGCAACTCCTGGCCCTTTCTGTGGTCAAACGATGGAGGTGTCCCGTGACAGGAGCTCTGAGCACGGGGTGCGTGGAGTATTCCTCATCACTTGGGCTGAATGCTGCGGGCCTCCTCAACGGAAGGCGTCCAGGTGCGAGGTGTGAGTGCTCCAGGCTGGAGGCTCTGTGTGCCCACCCGCCCTGTCTTCCCTGAACACCTCACACTTCAAAGGTGCACTTCAGAGCCTCCTGCGCGTGCTCAGCACACCCTGCTGTCTCTGGTCTGTTTTTAATCAATAGAAACAGGTCTTTGTTTTTGCTCATGTTTCTAAAGCTGTCCATTGTACATTTTGTCTCAAAAATGAACTTCTTTGTCAGCTGTGAATCACACACATAGAAATTCCTGCGGCATCTTCATTGTGGTTGCACTTGATTCCTGGAGAAGTGACATCTGATAGTACAGAGTCTTCCCATCTGAGTGCATGGCTTCTCTCCTCATGGACTCAGAACTTCGTGTTGATCGGGGCCATTGCTTAACAGCTTTTGACTCCTCTCACCTCCACAGAAACTTTGCAGATTCTTTTGGATCATTTTATGGTTCTTATTGCTTGTGTGAATGGATTTGCCATTATTCTTTCTAGTTGATCTCTATGATCATGTAGTTCTTTTTAATATTGTGAAATTCATGTTGCCATTTTCTTGAAATATCATTCTATTCCATCATTTTCTTGGGCTTTCCAAACAGACAATCATTTTAGAGAATATGAATAACATTTAGTATAAGCAAGAGCTACGAAAGCTAACATCTGGGTTCAGTTTGCAGTTCTGTCACTTAAAAGTTGTGACTGGAAACAGTACCTAATCTTTCTGAGCCTTAGTTTCATTGCCTGTGTGGGCGTGTGTGCACTCACCTGGCACATGCACTAAGAAGTTTGTCAACTGCAAAATGAAGTGCATAACAGTGCTAATATATTTAGAGAATATTGTTTTATGGTTATTGTTAGATGACATAACAGATCTAAAACACGGCAGGATCTGGCCCACTCAAAAATTTGAGTCATTTGTAGGAAAACGGATATACCTTGAGACCATAGTGTTAAAATAAATCACACACACAAGCTCAAATATAGCCTAACTTGCTTTATATGAGAAACCCCAAATATAAATAAAGAGCAAGGTAAAAGATAGAAAATAGGAAATAGGAAATAGATCTTTGCACAAGGGAAAGGGAGCAAAAGATGCAGGACGGTGGAGGGAAAGGAGGAGAAGGGATAAAAAAGAATGCAGATGTCTTATGTACATGTATCAACTCCCCAAGAGATGTGTAATCATTATGCACTGCAAAAATGTACTAATAAAAAAGTAACTTGAAAAAATATAAATATTACTGATTGCTATTATCAAAGACAAATACATTAAATGTTCTGCACCTCATAGCTCATTTAATTCTCACTCTGTGTCAGTCACTTGCTATTATCAAGACCACTGGTATTCACAGTAGTGATTAGGGACTTGCTGGCACATTGTGAATTCACTGTATGGTTAAGAAAACACCTAAGAATACATGAAGATGATTTCGTTCTAAGAGTTTGGATAGCAGGTGCTTTCAGGGCACAAGGCCAGAGAAGAGAGGCCTCAGAGGGAGAGAACCCTGCCCATCCCCAGTGGGTCACATTCCAGGATTCAGCAGATCTGAGACGAGAGGAGCGTGTGAGGAAAACACCTGGGGCCTGGAAAACGATCCACACCTCAAGACGCTGAAGGGCAAGTTGCCCAGCTCTCCAGGAGAAGAGAGACCTGTGGCCGTCCTCACCCACGGAACTGAGGAGGACAGAAACCCTCGTCCCTCAGGAGGCACCTGCAGTGCCCTCCGGAGGTCCTGCCAGCACTCTGTGGAAACATTTCTCTGCCCTGAGTCCCTGCAGCTCATTCTAAAAGCAAGACTCAGAAAGATCAAACCTTTACCAAGTCACCCAACAACAGCCCGGAACACAGCTCATGGGTCCCTCTAGCACTTCAGAAGTTCCCAGAGGGCAAGGAAAAGGGCAGATGTGACATCCAACCAGCAACTCCTAGAGATGCAAAGCAGCAAGAAAGAGCAGCCCTTCACGAGGTGAGAAGTCAGTGAACAAAAGGCATTGAGGTAGGAACAGAAAGGAAAAGGGCTGCCTTTATTTGCAAACGTGATCAGCTCTGAAGAAAACCTGACAAATCTAAACTGCTTAGGCATAGTGTGAGCTTAGCATGTTTCAGGACACAACAGATTTCACAGAGTTACTATAAGGCCCTATGCAAATTAAGTGTAAGAGGCTCAATTCTCCCTGTTGAAGAGATTCTTCCTCTTGCTAAAGCATTTACTTGAGAGAACTTGCAAGTTCTTTCTCTGTGGCTGAAAAGGATGCAAATGTTTCTCAAAGCTAAAAGAAGGGAAAAGGCCTCTTCCCAATTTGATGACCAAGTAAGATCTTTTCCTAGGACCTAGGAACCATCTCTTTGAAATGGAAGGAGCAGGGAGATCATGGCCCGACCCTTCGTTTTCTGTGGGGGCTTGGAAACCTAACTTGAGTGGGCTCCTCCCTCCACGGGGCCAAACTGGCTCCTGTCATGAAAGAGGTGTTATGTCGGTGCGGCAACTCCTTCAAGGAATGCAATCATTGTGTCCTGCAAACATGCACCAATAAAATTAAAAATTAAAAAATAAAAGATGCGTTTATTTTCCTTTGGATAAATAAATTGTATTTAATCTGCTCAGGCAGCCATGACAAACACCCGTGGCTGGTTGGCTCACACATCGGAGACTTCCTCCCTCCCTGTTCCGGAGGCTCAAGGTCCAGGAGGAAAGTGCAGGTAAATGCTTTCTGGTGAGGGCTCTGCTCGGGGCTCAGAGGCAGCCACCTTCTGGCTCTGTCCTCACAGGGCCTTTCCCTAGCCCCTGTGCCCTGAGAGGGCACCACAGGCCGTGTCTTTTCTTAACAGGATGACAATCATATTGTATCAGAGTACCAAACTCAGGGCCTCATTTAAACTTCACTAGCCCCTCCCAGAGGCAGGCAGTCTCCACCTGTGACTACAGGGTATGTTGATCGAGGACAGCAGCAATGTATAGTTTGTGTGAGGAGACAGACACTCAGCCCATAACACCAACTGCCAGTACAGACATGGTCACCCAGTCACCTGTACACTGCGGACACCCTACGTGTGAGTGATGTTGCTCTGTCCAGTCTGTCCTTCCCGAGGGTGTGTATGGAGTGGGTGCCTCTTCCTGGCTGCATAAATGGCGGAGAATTTCTGCTGCCCCGTGCAGTCTCTTAGGAGACCCACTCTGCCTGTGATGTGCATCACTTGCTTCTTCAACAATTACACTGCTTTGTATTTTTGTGCAGAGGTGTCCTGGCTGTGTTGCCAGGTGATTTTCCTTCTAACTATTTTCCCAACACTGTAGCCATTCCTGCCCCAAAATACTCAACTCATTAATGGCCCGACAGTTTCTCTTCACTGATCTGACACAGGGAAAGTAAGCCACAAAAATTTTTTTCCAGTCTTTCTGGCTCGGGTACTCTTTTCCCGTGAAGTAAGCAACTAATTTTGTCATTTGTTTCTGTTTGTTTTTATACCAAGAAAAAACCCAGTGACAAGCAGTGACAAAGGTGTGAGCTAACCAGCATTCTGGTGGAGGGCACAAAGAAGAGAAAATTTGTATTGTAGATCCCAAGCCTCAGACAAGTAAGTGGGCAAGTAAATGAACGCATTGCTATGACCTGGAATCAATGCTAAGCAAACCACTATTGGTACGAGACAGATAATACAGGAATCCATAGAATTCTCATCCGACATGGGCATGGGTGGGTGTGGAGAAAGGGTGGGGGAAGTTGAGTAGCTTAAATGTTCAATAATTACACCGTAGTATATCTTTCCCGAATCCTTTCAATAACATGCTTATGAAAAAAAATTTAAATAATGAAGTCAAGTTTAGGTTACACGGAAAAATGTCAGGGAGAAAAATCTAGCATTAGACTTGCAAATAAGCATCTTTTACATTTATGTGATTGCCATACATTTCCCATATGACTTCAACTCTCAAAGTACAAATGTGTTTCAAAATGCTGAGGGTAGTTAATGCTGAATGGGAAGACCTAATTGATTTTCCTGTGTTTCCATTTCCTAAATTGTCCTCAATTTCCTTGCCTATCTGAATCCTAGAAGCTCTCCTCCAACCTGAGGACAAAGCCAAGGAAATCTGGACGAGCAATTGCTGAAAAGAAACTCAAACGTAGAGTAGGAGCTGAGGTTTATTTTCAACACTGACAGGTATTCGTGCACCAGTGGGCAATCTAGAGAAACATCAGAGCCCTCCCAAACACAGTATCAGGGCACCTCAGGAATCCCTGCCCTAGGGAAGGATGTACTGCCTAGGGCCAGAGGATAGACGATGAAAACTCAGTCCTCTTCTCTTGGCTGAGGCCTTTTTGAAAAGCGGAGGTGCATAATGCTGCAAGGCCTCCACAAACACAGAAAGGTGATTGAGCAAGGAGTCGACCGCATTCTGGAGGAGGCTGGAATTTTCCGAAATTAATAAGCTAAAGGGAAGGGGGGAAAAATCACACCACTGGCACTTACTTCTCTCCCTCTCTGCTCCTCCTGTCCCTCACCCCATTCCCTTATAGCCTTTAGACCCACTCCTTCCACGTGTTGCTTAGACACGGCCCAACCCCGTCAAGCTTCAACAGGCCCCGGAAACTGTGCCCTATCCTCCTGAGACTAACTTGGCAGTCTGCACGTGTCCCCTTGGACACCCTCACAGGCAGAGACCTGCCCAGACACCTGCTGCCACTCCCACACAGTCCACCCATGACCAGAGCTTACATATTCAGGTCACTGCCACTCACTGACAGCTCCTTGTTAATTCCATGTCCAAGGCACTCAGCTATGGGAGCCAGGTACCGGCGGGCAACCTCTGCATCCAGGGAGCACAAGAAAGGCACCGTGAGGCAGCGGTGGAGATGTGGCTAAGGTGACTGTGTCACTGAGGCCGCCTGCCTCCCAGCACCTGGGTCCCTCAGGCCCCCCGCCTCAGACCCTTTACAGGGTCTCTCTGGCCACCCTGCCCACACTGCCCCTCCTGGCAGCTCACCCACACCCCAGGCTCTTCCTCCTGCCCCCTGGGTTCCCCTATTCTTCTCCTGTGCCCAGTGGACGATCCTCCTCTGGGCTCTCAGCCCTCCCCTTCCCGACCTGGGCCACCTCCAGCCCATCCCTCAGAAAGGATACCATTCCGGAGGTTCCTGTCCAGTGAATCTGGCCGAGGCTGAGGCGTCTCCACCCGGCACTTGACTTGGCATTGTCCCCTCGTCCTGTGGATGTTCCCACCCAATGGCATCTTCTGCTCCTGCACATTCCCTGCCTCCAACGAATCTAGGGTGTCCAGGGTCATCTGGCGCGCCAGTATCGCCATCCCCTCCCTCTGGACCACCCTCGGTGTTTTCAGGGACCTGCATGACCGTCCCACCTCTCTGGCTCAAAGCCAACGTCGAGCACCTGCCACAGGCCCAGTGTTCTGAGGACAAAGTGAGGGGCACGCAAGACGCCTCAACGTTCCCACCCACAGTGCAACAGGTGATGCTCACAGCGCCTGCGCAGATGGGCCCTCAGCCTTAGGTTCCAGCCAATGGTGGAGTCCCACCAAACACTCCAGGCCAACCATGGGCCCCTGGGAGACCCCGTGGGCCAGAGAGAGTAGTGGGCTTCCTCAGGAGGATCTCCCCTTGGCACATAGGGCATCTAGTGCTCCAGAGAGCACAGGGCAGACAGGTCAGTAAAGAGAAAGTAGGATAAATGAATGGAAAAAAGGACGGGGGGGGGAGGGGGGGGAGAGAGAGAGAGAGAGAGAGAGAGGAGAGGGATGGGGGAGAAAGAGGAGCAACACATATAAGCAGAGGCAAATTATTTCACTGGAAAGACTAGAAGGAAGGCTCACATACGTCTCAGCCATAGTGACATTCTGTAGGGCCCAAAGGACCTCCCACGAAATGTCCATCACAACTGTGAGGAAGCCACTCTTTGCTAAGCAGTGCTTTTACATTCAGAGCAAGCATGGTGAGGTTAGAGACCCAGGCTGCACCACAATTTAGTAACTTTCAGAATGCTTTTCTGGGTCTGGTTTTCCTGTCATCTAAAGAATTCGTTTATGTGCACTAAGACAGCACGTGCAAGGTCGTGGAAAGGCTGGAAGGCTCCTTCTGATCCTGCAAGGATTGATATCATGAGATGATCAGGTGGCTTCCAGGCTCTCAGTGACCCAAGACTATCAGAAGCAATGGCATCAGAACAACAACGCTCTTTTTAATGGCTTCTATTTCTGAGAAAAAAATGCAGTTGGGGAGCTGGGAGTGAGGCTCAGTGATGCACAAGGTCCTAGGTTCCATGTCGAGCACCACACACACATGAAGTTGAAGTGCTGGGAGATTTATATTCATGGCTTATTTTAGCCTCACTCTCAGGACAGCCCGCAAGGAAGTGGTAGGGAATCATTCTTGTTGGACAGGCAGGGACACTGAGGGTCATGAGGTTACAGAAATGCCCAAGGGGCACTCTGGTCGAGCCAGACAGAACCGACTCCAATTTGAGATCTGACACACTCCAGAGCACTGATGACCAATCTGAGCTGCCACTACACGGAATGCTTTCAATGCTTCTGGATGGCCTTTCAAATGGAGGAGGCAATTTAATCCCCTGGAATGACATTGTGAGACAGAGCAAGTATTACTGACTTTGGAAGTGGTGACTCATCTTAGGTTGGTTACCAGAGTGCAGAGACTCAGCATTCCGCAGATTTCACGGCCTTATGGTAGGTGCAGGTGGTCCCAGTGGATGTCGTTTATGCTAGAGCAGGGGTGGCTAACCCGTGGCACGCATGCCACAGCTGGCTGTTTGTTATCATGGAAAGCTCTAAAAGATTCCGCATCCCTGCACTAGAAGGTGTGTGGGTTACATAGGGGGAGAGTAGCCCAGGTCTTAGAAGTCTGAGAAGGAAGGAAAGGGCCAGTCATGAGCCCAGAGGCGACTGTTCTTTCTTTCCCTCATAGCCGTCCACGTTCCTTCTCTGAAGAGTGGGCCTATGACAGCATCCATCTTACAGGACAAACGGTGGAGGTAACCTGCCTGGTCAGGAAGGAACACACTATAGGTCAGTGGTGGTGAACCTATGGCATGCATGCCGCAACCGGCTGTGTGCATCATTGAAAGCTCTTAGGGTTCACCGTGATTGCTATAGACCAAGGCAGACTGGCCGCCTTCTAATGCTGCCCCTCAGACCACCATGTGCAGCGGGCACTTGCTGCTGCGGGCCCAGCCCCATTCCAGGAGGTGCACCAGGCACCGGAAATGGTGGTAAGAGTAATTCTGAGGGGGCTTGATTCTGAACTCTAGACTAAGACAGAGGTCAACCTGAGAAGCACTGATGTGGGTCAGGAGGGACACGTCAGGTAAGGACAATGGGCAGCTGTGTCTGTCTGGGAGCATCTGTGGGTAGAAGTGCCTGCACAGGACGTGATTATCCAATTCAAAGGGACTCAGTGCTGTTTAAGGCAGGCCGTCTCCACGTGCATGTTGTGTGTGTTTTTCTTTGGTGAGGCATAATGTGGTTCTAACATAAGCACAAAGCTTAAATGTATAGCCTGATTGCCAAGAGTATGCATCCTTTTCCTTCCACCCATATAAAAATATAGTACTGCACACTCAAGAAAAGAACTCCCTTACACAATTCTCGTCACCTCTACCTCTGCCGGTTTCATGGCAACTACTCTTCTGGTATTTATCACGATTGCTTTCTTGGTCTTCAGAAATTGCATTTGATGGAATCTTAGAATGCCTGCTCTTTAGGGCTTGGATTTTTGTTTGTTTGTTTCTTGTTTTTTGAGACAGGGTCTCTCTGTGTAGTTCAGACTGGCCATGAACTCAGGATGTAGTCCTGGTTGGCCTCAAACTCATGGTGATCCTCCCGCCTCAGCCTCCCGAGTGCTGGGATTGCAGGTGTGTAACACCACACATGGCGAAGGGCTTGAATTCTTTTGTTTGACAAACTGGCTTTGTTGATTGTGATCAAGTCAAATTTATTAATTTTTGTTTTATGGAGTATACTTTTTATGTGAATTTTTAGGTGCTCTCACCAATTTATAGGTCTCCAAATCCTTCTGATTTTCTTTTAATGTTGTTATGTTAGTTGTGATATGTATAATACGTATGTATATGTATAATATGTATGTATATATATGCATGAGTGCAGGTGCACTTGTGTGTGTATTAGTAATTCAGATTAATGAGATTTATTTAGATATACTGATACATTCACATCGCATATTTTGATTATTTTCATTCCCACTATCCCTCTCACCTTTTGTCCCCCCTACCCATGATCACTTTTCCCATTCCGAAGTCTACCTTTTAGTTTCTAATCAGTTCTCTCTCTCCCTCCCTCCCTCCCTTTCTCTGTCTCTGTCTCTGTCTCTGTCTCTGTCTCTGTCTCTGTCTGTCTCTCTCTTTTCATGGTTTATATAAGAGAAAACACGAGATATTTAACTTTCTCAGGTTGGCTTATTTCACTTAACATGAGGTTCTCCGGATCCCCCCATTTTTCTGTGAAGTGACACAATTTCTCTTCATGGCTGAATAATACCCCATTATGCATGCCTACCATAGTTCCATTCATCTACTGATGGGCATCTACGGTGTTTGCACAGCTTATCTCTTGTGAATTGTATTGCTAAAGGCATAGGCATGGATGGTTTGCATATATCACTACAGTATGCTGTCTCACTTCCTTTGGGAACATAGCAGAGGAGTGGTGTAGGTGGATCAAATGGTTTGTGTACTTTCAGTTTTTGGTGAACCTCCATATTGCTTTTCATATATTTGTACTGGTGTACTTTCCCATCAACAGTGTATAAGGGTCCTTTTGTCCTCACAGTCTCATCAACTTTCATTGTTTGATGTATTCTTCTTGGCAGCTATCCTGACTGGGGTGAGATGGATCCTCAGTGTAGTTTTGACTTGAGGGTCTCTAATAGCTAAAATGTTGGACTTGTTTTTTCATATATTTATTGGCCACTTGTACTTCTTTTGAGACATGACTGCACAACTGATTGCCTATTTTTAGATTGCGCTATTTTTGTTTTTCTGGTGTAGAGTTTTTGAGATCTTCTATATCTCAGATATTAATCTTCTGTAGAAAGAGTAGCTGGCAAAGATTTTCTTCCACTTTGTAAGTTGACTCCTAACTTCTTCGATGATTTCCTTAGCTGTGATGAAGGTTTGTAATTTGATGTCGCCCCGTTTGATGAATACGCTTTCTGTTTTTGTTTTTGCAGTGCTAGCGACTGACGACACCAGGGCCTCACACCTGCTAGGCAATACTCTTCCCCGAAGCCACTTTTCTAGCTGTAATCCATTTGCTGATTCCTGATATTATTGCTGTGCTATTGGGATTCAGGAAGTCTTGGACTGTGCCTGTGGCTTCAAGCATTTTCCCTATGTTATCTTGCAGCAGTTGCAAACTTTCTGGGCTTCTATCTAGGCCTTTGATCCATTGTGGTTTGATTTTAGTAGGGGGGAGAGATAGGGGTCTAGTTTCAGTCTTTTGGGAGTGAATATCCAGCTTCCAAAACATCATTTGTTAAATATGCCGTCTGTTCTCCACATTATGTGTTTGGCCCCTCTGTAGAAAATCAGAAGAGGTTAAGGAAAGTAGTGGAGTGGGGTGAGTAGTGAAATTCAGCCTCTCTGAGATCCAAAATCCAGACACTGGAAAATAACAATTTAGGGAAGAAAAACAAAGAGGATAGTAGATTCCTGAGAACCAGAAAGAAACTGACAGGAAAATCAAAGCCTACGGAGAAGTTGAAGAGACGGCACACGTGACAGAGAAGGGAAGGGAAAATCTGCACTTTTTCCCTGGCTCCTGGCTCGTGGCTCATAAGAGAGGAAGCCAGAGTCTATGAAGGCAAAGTGAAAGCAGGCGACTCCGGAGAGATTCAAAGAGAAACACCATGGTGAAATGGGCCAGGGAAGGTGTGCTGTGACCTGCAACAACAGCAGGTGAGTGACTCCAGTCCCAGTGCCTGTCATAAGCCCTGGAGAGAGTGCTTGGTCAGAAGCCATTCTAGGGAGGGACTCACTGAGCCTGGGACTCAGAGCAGCTGCAGGACAATGTCAGTTTAGGGCCCCCAGTGTTACATTTCCACAGTAACCGTGTGAGGGACAGCCATGGGAGACAGCCGTGGACAGACTGGAAAGAGACGCCCTGAAAGGTTTAAGCTAAAGGTCATAAGCCCCACCTCCATGGCCAGAGGCCAGGCTCAGCCTGAGCTGCTCTGGATTTGAAAGTCACAGAATTGGCTCAGTCACCCTAATCCTACTGCCTGCTGACCCTGCATCTAGCACAAGAGCTCCACTCTGACTTCCTTTTTACATACTAGCCTGAGGAAGGACTCATTTGGACTTAGACACTTTCCCAAAATTATAGATCTCAGAAGAAAATCATGCGTGTGAAATCACAGAGGAATTTCTTTTCATCTTTAAAATTTTGTTTTTATTTGTTTTTGTTTCTCTGTGTGTGTGTGTCTGTTGTGTGCCTTGTTTTCAGTTTAGTTCAATTTAGTTTTATACTTTTTTTCTCTTCTTTCTTCTTTTCTTCTTCATCAGTCACAAGTTTTGGGGGCTTGAGAAATTTTCCTTTGTCCTCCTTCCTTGATTCTATTTTTTAAACACAATTCTTTCAAAAGTCCCAATATTGTGCCCAAGCTGCTCAGGTCTGTGTGGGGCACTGTGTGGTCCTGCCTGCATCTCAGCTGCACCTGGGATCTTCGGGCATTTGGTTAATTCTTGATATTGACTTGAATGATGTATAATATGTCATATTGAAAAGATTTAATGACTCTTTGCTTTGATAAAATAATATTTTCTAAGTTCACCTCAATTACCCTTAGAAAACAATATTGCCTTGCCCCACAATGCACTGCGTGGTGCATCACTCAGAGCTACAGGAAGAGCCTCGACAGGTCTTTGCTATTGGTTGAAATGTCTGTGATTTTATCTACCTCAGTAATTCCTGTCAGAGATGGACTGCCACTTTCTGCTCCTGCTGTTTATGAACAAAATGCAGGAATGCAGGAGTGAAGAAAGTATTTTAAAATGCTCTCAAGTAAACTTGCTCAACTTCCTGATAGAAGTACACTGAAAACTGAACATTATAACATTAATTTTATTAGCTCACTGGGAGTGAGCTACATGATGTTGTACACTGAACATTACACAAATGTTCTTGCCTTGTCTTGCCCAGATGAGCTTCAGAAGGAGTTCATTACTACTTACAACATGATGAAGACAAATACTGCTGTCAGGCCATACTGTTTCATTGAATTTGATAATTTCATTCAGAGGACCGAGCAGCAATATAATAATCCCAGGTCTCTTTCAACAAAGATAAATCTGTCTGACATGCAGATGGAAATCAAGATGAGGTCCCTTTACCAAATTCCCACGTGTGAATTGGGGCCAGCCAATGGAGTAATAGCTGCATTTCCTGTTGATTATAAAGGTGCTGGTCAGATTTCTTCTGCTCACCAGCGACTGGAACCAGCAACTCTAACAGGGATTGTGGCATTTATCCTCAGTATTTCATGTGCAGCTCTGAATTCAATTCAAGGGTTTCATGCCATAGAAAGTCTACTGCAGAGTGACGGTGAAGATTTTCCTTACATCATTGCATTTTTTCCTTGGCACAGCAGCCTGCCTCTACCAGTGTTATTTACTTGTCTACTACACCAGCTGGCGGAAGGTCAGATCTTTTTTGACTCTTGGCTTAATCTGTCTGTGCTACATGTATCTCTATGAACTGCAAAACCTCTGGAGTCTTTTCTTTCATGTGACTGTGGGAGCATTTGTCACACTGCAGATCTGGCTGAGGCAAGCCTAGGGCAAGTCTCCTGATTATGATGCCTAACACCCTCCTTCAGTTGAGTTGCCTTGGCTTCAGGAGGAAAAGGAGGGGACATATCCTAACTGCCACTGTAATGAAGAAACAAGTCACCACAAATGAGAAGCTCTGTGTTCTTTTTCTCTAATTTCCCTTGTTTTTAAATCAGCATGCAAGACCTGGTAAGGAAACTCCTCTTTGAAGAATTTTGGCAGTGACCTTATCTAGAGGAGGAGGAGCTTTGTCTCTTCAGGTACATAAGAGTAGAAAAAGTCAGACTCCACTAGAAGACCTGGCTGGCTATCCTGAGGCCTCACCGGAGCTGAGTCAAAACAGAGGCATGGAATTGCTCTGAGGACCGAGCAGGCCCTGAACCCTGAGTTTGCCTTAGTGAGACATCACTGTAGACCAAATAAAAAGATGCTGTAGAAATTGGAAAGTATATGTTTTAAAGGAAATGACTGCACTGAATATCAGATTATTTGTACATTTATAGTACCAAGATTTTATGAGTTCAGGGCGGTGTGGAATTGGTACTTTTACTTTTCTGTTTTTGCATGAGTCCTAACTCTGGAAATTACATGATGTAGAAGAAAGCTATGATGTGTTTTTCTCTGGAACACCACAAGTATTGAAAATAAAGTGATGTATATTTTCTTTCTAAAAAAAGAAAAGTATAATATTAATGGGTGGAATTTGGATAATACTTAATCTGTATTGTTGGTCCTTTCAGGAATGTACATTTTATAAATTGCCACAAAAGCTACAACAATCTAAACTACATAAACCTTAAATAATATCTAATATTGAAATGAAGATATTTTATTACATGGGCATTATCTGTAGTATCCTAGAGTCCCACTTGCCTAATAAGACTAGGTCGCCAAGGGCCAGGGATTTAGCTCAGTGGCACCACGAGTGCCTTGAAAGCACAAGGTCCTGAGTTCGATCCCCGGTACCAAAAATAAATAAATAAATAAATAAATAAATAAATAAATAAAGACTAGGTCGCCAAATTTAGTATATTATGGTATATTAACTATTGTTCATTTTTCCCATTTCTGCTCTTGGAGAATCTATGTCCTGTATCAAGTAAAAGTTACATTATTTTATACACAGAATAAGTCTGCAAAATGATATGAATGGTAGTGATTTCTTTCTAATGCAAGCAGTTTTTGAACTGGTTATGATGGAGCACACCAAAATATAGATGCATTAAATGTATTTCATGGTTGACTGTTTCCATTAGTCAGTGACATAATATTAAAAAGGACTGAAAATACACCTAAAGGGCTGTTAGCCATAACTGTGCTCTCTTTATCAGTGTTAGGAACCAATAACAAAATCAAGAAAACAAAATGTCCATTACAAAGCTTTGTTGCCCATGGTTTCACAGGAGTCATTTGCTCTGTTACAGAATGAAGCAGATTTTCTGAGGCTCTCCTTATAGAAAACATGTAGCACAACCTTTGTTGTGTGTATTAATACCCTTGCTAGAACTGCTTTTTCGAGATGACTGCAGTTCTGTCTGAAGGAACAGGGTGCAGAGGAGCAGTGTTACTTGTTTCAATTTGATTAAAGCCATCTGTGTTTCCTATTGTCCTTCACTCTTGTCCTCCCTGGCACAGATTACATATTCAAGTACCTGCTCCACTACCTATTTTCAGAAGTTACACTGAGAGAAAAGAAAGAGTTTTGCACTCATATTAAATAAGTACCCAGGGTCAGTACTGAGTCTTTGACTAACTCCACGATAATGCCCTGGTTTCCAAACCCCTCTTTGCACTAAACAGTGACACCTTATTCCAGTCATTACTTTTGTTCCTTTGCAGAGTGTGGGTGACACTGTCGCACACCTTTGACCTTATTTCAGTGTCCTGATTTCAAAAACATTGAATTATGAGTGTTTTGCATGAAATCTTTCATTGGGCTTTCCATGCTTCCAAACTCTCGCAGTGGACAGAACTGGACAGGGCAGATAAATCTCAGAAATACAGGAATTATGGGAATTCTTCTCAGTGGCGTTTTCTTACTCTGGTTAATAAGATATGAAGGTAATTAGAACCACTTCTGTCTATGGAAAAAGGGAAAAAGCGAAAGCTGTGGACAAAGTGGTGGTGGAGAATGGTATCTGTACAATGGGATAGGACAGCATTTATTTGGCAGGGGTCCTGGAGGCACAGACCACTTCTAAAATATCACATGGGCCATTTGTCCCTTCACATCTTCCCCCTTCCGTACCTTGTGACAAGTTTTCTGCTTTGCAGACATGACTGGGCTCCACATCATATTTCTTTCATTTTCCGGTAACTGAGATTCAGCGTCCCATGGCTCCTTCTCCCTGTCATCTTTTAACATCACTTCCCTCATTGGCAAAGTGGAAATTGTAGCCAGTAGGTTAGATGTTGTGAGAATCATATGCAGTCATTTGTGGAGGGCCCAGCACACAGGAGGGACTCAAGAAATTTGGGTCACATTTCCTGAATTTACTTCTTAGAGGAAAGTATTAGGGTGGTTGGTTTAACTCCTCCCCTAATCACTGCTGCCCTACCCCTATGCAAGTTGATTTATTTTGTCATAATGTCATTTACAAATGTTTTTCTCTTACTGCTTGCTGGGACATCTCCTTGGAAGCCATAACTCAAATCCCAATGTAAAGGCAGAGGCAGCCCAGGACCAGGGTTTTTCCATCTTCTGAACCCCCTTGTGTCCTGGCCAGTTGGGACACCTCACATGGAGGCTGGCAGGGCTCAGCACTGAGCACCTATCAGTACTCGGTGTCCTGTGTAAATGATGAATCCAGAGGCCTTTTACCTGGCACTGCCAGAGAGAGGTTTCTGCTCTTTGTTTAGGTAAAGTCACTTTTCTTCAGGGTGGTGAATAATCCATTGAAATTCAGGTAGAGATATCTGACAATTAAAAGGAAAGAGAGCAGTGCTAAATGTAAATGAGCGAGCAACCAGCCAGAGGACAGTGAGGACCATGGCCCACATAGAGCCCCGGTCCGTCCCTGTGCCCTCCCCCCAGTGACCAGCTTAGCCGCAAGGGCACCTGCAGACACCCGCCCCCCCCACCGGCCTCCTGGCTGTGCCACTACCTGGTCAGAGGCACAGGGGGTCATAAAGCCATTCTCCTGAGCTCCAGAAAATAGAGCAGAAGTGAATAACAGAAAGAAGGCCTCTCTCAGGCTCCCTGATGAAAAGTGAAGCCCACTGGAAAAGTGAAGAGAATCTCTGCAATAAAGGCACACCAGACCATGGTAGTTGGTAAGTTGGAGGGATCATCACCTCCCACTGGAACCTGGTCTATCTTCAGGGGAAAGGCAGCTGGAACCTGCAGTAGAACCTTGCAGAGTTCAACCCTTCAGGAGGACAGGGAGCTCAACTTGGGACTTGCAGCCAGAAATCTGCCTGAATCGCACGGGTCTGCGACTGCCTTGCTGAGATTCATTGACTTATATCTGCACACTGCTGCCCACATTATCTATTGTGACAGTAGAGACATACCCTGCAGGAGGCCCTTCATTTTTATTTTTTATTTGTTATTTTCAAAATTTTGTTTTTGCTCTTATTTTTAATTTTAAGTTTTTTCTATTCTTTTCAAATTTTTATATTTCTCTTCTTTTTTTTCTCTTTTCTTTCTCTCTCTCTCACTCACTCCCTTGCTGTCACACATTGTTCTTCATCTCCCGTTTTGTTCCTGTTCTGGCCCTAATTTGGATTTCTTCTGTATTGTTCTTTTCTTCTCTTTTTCCTTCTCTCGATTGTCATTAGTTTTAAAGGAAAATAAATACAGTTTCTAGTCTCCCTATTGCTGTTAGGTTGTTCTGTTCTCATCTTTGTTTTCATTCTGTCTTTTCCTCTTGTGTTCAACAGTTTCTTAGAGTTTGCATGATCTTCCTGTGTCCTCTGGCCTCACGGCTAACCTTCCCCTATCTTTCTCCCTATATATCCCTCCCTCCCCAAACCTTCTCACTCCCCATCCTGAAGGGTAAAATTGCTATACTGAAGAGTTTATTCACTATAAACATATGTTGGGCTGGTCCTCGATTTTGATTTAATTCACACAGTTCAAGGTGATAGGTTAATAACTACCACAAACTGTGATTTTTCTAAGCTGTGCTTGATGCTATCACATTGCTGATTGTATCACTTGGGCTAAGGTGTTGTGATTGATCATTAGATCAGTTGTCCTTCCTGGTATATTGAAAATGAGACAGCCTCAGAGTCATTAGACACTCAAAACCTAAAGACCAGCTATATCTGGAAGACACCTCTGAGAAGCAATCATTCCATAAGGGTTCTAAATACAAGCAACAAAGATACTTACAATAATCAATTTCTAAGTATCAACACAGGAATTAAACCAACAACAGTACTAAAAACAAAAATGAGAAGACATATAAGCAAGGCAGAAATTCAGACTTCCATCCAACCAAAGGCAAATTCTGGGGGAAATGAGGTGGAAAAGTCTGATAATCAACCCCCTGGACACCTTGAACTGATAGTGCAGGAAGTAACAAAACAGATAAATGAGGCTCTGGAAAAATTCAGAACAGAAATAATTTCCCAGATAATCACAGAGATGGTGAGCAGAGTGAAAGACATGATTAGAAGCTCTAGAAAAGAAACAGATAAAAAAATAGATGAGCTCAGAGCCATGCTGGAAGCCATGAATTCCCAGCATAAGAAAGAAATGGAATCCATGAAACAGATTCAAACAGATATCCAGGGCCAGGGATTTAGCTCAGTGGTTCCACCTCCTTCCTTGCAAGCACAAGGTCCTGAGTTTGATCCCCAGTACCCCCCCTCCAAAAAAGCACACATAAAAACCCCATTGAAAGTATTGACAGCAGATTAAGGGAATGTGAAGATAGAATATCAGACATAGAAGACAGGATTGCAGTTAGTAACCATGAAAACAGAGATTTCTTAAAAATAATAAGGGACCATGAGAAATCAAGGCAGCAGCTGCTACATAATGCAAAGAACAATAACATAACACTGATAGGAGTCAACAAAAAAGCAGGAGAAAGTACAATTGACATAAAAAAAAACTGTTCACAGAAGTAATAGTAGAAAACTTCCCAGACAGAGGTAGAGAATTGGACATACAGATAAGTGAGGCATATAGAACTCCAACTAGCCATGACCAAAAAAAATCTACATCTAGACATATAATAGTCAAGATCCCAGAAACCCAAAAGAAGAATAAAATCCTACAAGCAGTTAGAGAAAACAAATCACATACAAAGGAAAGCCAATCAGAATCACAGCAGACTTCTCAACAAAAACCCTCAAGTCAAGGAGAGCCTGGAGTGAAGTATTTCAAGCCCTGAAAAATATAACTTCCAACCTAGACTGTTGTGTCCTGCAAAACTACCTTTCAAAATTGATGGGGAATTTAGATACTTCCATGACAAAGAACACCCACAAAATTTCATGAACAATAAACCAGAACTCCAAACAATTCTAAACAATATCCTAGAAAAAGACAATGAAGGTCACAACTCAAGGAGGTCCAACAGAGGGAAGCCACTAGGCAAGGCAAGAAACTAAAGGGAAAGGGGGGAAATAAAAAATAAAAGACCCAACAACAGTAAAACATCATGACAAGGATGAGTCAACATCTATCAATTATAACCATCAATATTAAAGGCCTCAATTCACCAATCAAAAGAGATAGACTGGCAGAATGCATTAAGAAGCAAAATCCAACAATTGGCTATATATAAGAAACATACCTAACTCAAAAAGAAATTCATAGACTGAAAGTAAAAGGATGGAAAACAGTTCTACACAAGACAGGAACCTGGAAAAAAGCAGGTGTAGCAATCTTATTTGCAAAGTAGATTTGAAACCAAAACTAAGGGAGAAAAGATGGTCACTACATCCTTGTGAAGAGACTAATCCAAGAGGAAGAACTGACAATCATAAATATTTATGCACCAAATACGAATGCCCCCAACTATACAAAACAAATATTAATGGACATAAAAAACCAAATAAGCACGAACACAATTGTAGTGGGGGACCTCAATACCCCACTATCACAGATAGACAGATCATCTAGACAAAAAATCAACAACAAAATTCTAGAACTGAACTAAGTTATTGAACAAATGGACTTAATAGATGTTTACAAAGTGTTCTACCCCACAAATTCAGAATATACCTTCTTTTCAGCTGCACACGGGTCATTCTCCAAAATAGACCACATGCTAGCTCATAGGACATGTTTAAGTAATGTAGACACATTGAAGTTACTCTCTGTATATTATGAGACCATAGTGCAATAAAATTGGAGATCAATAGCGTAAGAAACCGCAAAACGCCCACAAAAACATGGAAATTGAATAACACCCTCCTGAACAACCAATTTGTCACAGAGGAAATTAAAGAAGAAATTAGTTTCTACAGGTAAATGATAATGCCAGTACAACATACAGGAATCTATGGGACACAATGAAAGCAGTTCTATGAGGGAAATTCATACCAGTGTATGCCCATATTAGGAAAACAGAGAGAGCTCAAATAAACAACCTAATGCTGAACCTCACGCTCCTAGGGAAAGAAGAGCATGACAAACTCAAAGCTCCTACAAGAGAGGAAATTATAGAGATCCGAGCAGAAATCAATGCACTGGAGACTAAGAGAATGATACAAAAAAATCAATAAACCAAAAAGTTGGTTTTTTGAAAGAATAAATAAAATCGATAAACTTTTAGCCAAAGTTATCAAAAAAAGGAAAGAAATGGCTCAAATATATGCAATTAAGAATGAAAAAGGTGAAGTCACAAAGATCCAGCAGAAATCCAGAGGATCATCAATACCTACTTTGAGAACCTATACACTAATAAAACAGAAAACACAGAAGAAATGGACAGATTTCTAGATACATATGAATTGCGAAAGTTAAATGAAGAAGATATAGAAATTCTAAACACACCAATTACAATAAGTCAAATTGAAAAGGTAATTAAAAATTTACCAACAAAGAAAAGCCCAGGTCCTGATGGCTTCAGTGCTGAATTCTACAAGACATTTAAAGAAGAATTATTGCCATTACTCTTTAAACTCATCAATGAAATTGAAAGGGGAGCAATACTTCCAAATTCATTCCTGGAAGCAAGTGTTACTTTGATTCGAAAACCAGGGAAAGACCCAACCCAAAAAGAGAACTACAGGCCAATCTCCCTAATGAACATAGATGCAAAAATCCTCAACAAGATACTGGCAAACAGAATACAGAGGGTCATCAAGAAGATCATACACCCTGACCAAGTCGGATTTATCCCAGGGATGCAAGGATGGTTCAACATTTGTAAATCAATAAATGTAATACACTATATTAACAGAGCCAAGGACAAAAACCATATAATCATCTAAATAGATGCAGAAAAACTACTTGACAAAATCCAGCACCCATTCATGATAAAAACCCTACAGAAAATTGGAATAGAAGGTCTTTATCTTAACCTGATTAAGGCTATCTATGAAAAACCAACAGCCAACATCATACTAAATGGTCAAAAACTGAAAACTTTCATGCTAAAATCAGGAACAAGACAAGGATGCCCACTATCACCACTCCTGTTCAGTATAGTTCTGGAAACATTAGCCATAGCAATTAGAAAAGAGAAAGAAATAAAAGGAGTAAAGATAAGAAATGAAGAAGTCAAACTGTCATTATTTGCTGATGATATACTTCACATAGAAGACACAAAAAATTCCATCAAAAGACTCCTAGACTTAATTGACAGATTCAGTATAGTAGCTGGATACAAGGTCAGCACTCAGAAAACAATAGCCTTCTTGTACACAAATAATAGACTCACTGTGAGAGAAATTAGGGAAACAATTCCTTTCACAGTAGCATCCAAATAATGAAATATTTAGGAATCAATCTAACAAACGAAACAAAAGACCTCCTCACAGAAAACTACAGCACTCTGAAGAAAGAGACCAAAGACGATATAAGAAAATGGAAAGACGTAACTTGCTCCTGTGTAGGAAGAACCAATATAGTGAAAATAGGCATACTTCTAAAATTGCTGTATAGATTTAATGCAATGTTGATTGAAATTCCAACAATATATTTCACAGAACTAGAGAAAGCAATCCAAAAATTCATTTTGAACCAGAAGAGACCTAGACTAACAAAAGCAATTATAGGCAACAGAGACATGGCAGGGCGGGTATCACTATCCCCAACTTGAAAATATACTACAAAGCTACTGTGTTAAAAGCAGCATGGTACTGGCAAAGAAACAGACCCGAGGATCAGTGGAATAGATTAGAAGATGCAGAAACATCTCCAGACATATTCAGCCAACTCATTTTTGACAAAGGAGCCAATCATCCTCACTGGAGGAAAGATAGCCTATTTAATAAATGGTGTTGGAAAAACTGGATCTCAACCAGCCAAAGATTAAAACTAGACCCATATATATCACCATGCATTAAACTAAGATAGAAGTGGATTAAAAATCTAAATATTAAAACAGGAACACTAAACTTGCTGGAAGATAAATTAGGTAGAACTCTTGAAGAGTTTGGCATAGGAAAAGACTTTATGAACAAAACCTCAGTAGCACGGGAACTAGCGCAAAGAATCAACAACTGGGATTTCATCTTATTAAAAAGCTTCTGCACTGCAAGAGAAACTACCAACAGAGCTAAGAGTCAGCCTACAATGTGGGAAAATATTTTTAGCAGCTGTACCTCAGACCAAGGACTGCTATCTACAATATATAAAGCACTGAAAAAAATCAGAACCCCAAATTTAAAGACTCAGTTCAAAAATAGGTATTTGAAATGAACAGACATTTCTCAGACAAAGAAATAAAAGCAGAAAATAAACATATGAAAAAATGATCAACATCACTGTTCATTTGAGAGATGCAGATGAAAACAATACTGAGATTCCACCTCACCCCAGAAAGAATGGCCGCTATCAAGAAATCAACCAATAACAAATATTAAAAGGTATTTGGAGGAGGTGGGGCTTATGACCTTTAGCTTAAACCTTTCAGGGCGTCTCTTTCCAGTCTGTCCACGGCTGTCTCCCATGGCTGTCCCTCACACGGTTACTGTGGAAATGTAACACTGGGGGCCCTAAACTGACATTGTCCTGCAGCTGCTCTGAGTCCCAGGCTCAGTGAGTCCCTCCCTAGAATGGCTTCTGACCAAGCACTCTCTCCAGGGCTTATGACAGGCACTGGGACTGGAGTCACTCACCTGCTGTTGTTGCAGGTCACAGCACACCTTCCCTGGCCCATTTCACCATGGTGTTTCTCTTTGAATCTCTCCGGAGTCGCCTGCTTTCACTTTGCCTTCATAGACTCTGGCTTCCTCTCTTATGAGCCACGAGCCAGGAGCCAGGGAAAAAGTGCAGATTTTCCCTTCCCTTCTCTGTCACGTGTGCCGTCTCTTCAACTTCTCCGTAGGCTTTGATTTTCCTGTCAGTTTCTTTCTGGTTCTCAGGAATCTACTATCCTCTTTGTTTTTCTTCCCTAAATTGTTATTTTCCAGTGTCTGGATTTTGGATCTCAGAGAGGCTGAATTTCACTACTCACCCCACTCCACTACTTTCCTTAACCTCTTCTGATTTTCTACAGAGGGGCCAAACACATAATGTGGAGAACAGACGGCATATTTAACAAATGATGTTTTGGAAGCTGGATATTCACTCCCAAAAGACTGAAACTAGACCCCTATCTCTCCCCCCTACTAAAATCAAACCACAATGGATCAAAGGCCTAGATAGAAGCCCAGAAAGTTTGCAACTGCTGCAAGATAACATAGGGAAAATGCTTGAAGCCACAGGCACAGTCCAAGACTTCCTGAATCCCAATAGCACAGCAATAATATCAGGAATCAGCAAATGGATTACAGCTAGAAAAGTGGCTTCGGGGAAGAGTATTGCCTAGCAGGTGTGAGGCCCTGGTGTCGTCAGTCGCTAGCACTGCAAAAACAAAAACAGAAAGCGTATTCATCAAACGGGGCGACATCAAATTACAAACCTTCATCACAGCTAAGGAAATCATCGAAGAAGTTAGGAGTCAACTTACAAAGTGGAAGAAAATCTTTGCCAGCTACTCTTTCTACAGAAGATTAATATCTGAGATATAGAAGATCTCAAAAACTCTACACCAGAAAAACAAAAATAGCGCAATCTAAAAATAGGCAATCAGTTGTGCAGTCATGTCTCAAAAGAAGTACAAGTGGCCAATAAATATATGAAAAAACAAGTCCAACATTTTAGCTATTAGAGACCCTCAAGTCAAAACTACACTGAGGATCCATCTCACCCCAGTCAGGATAGCTGCCAAGAAGAATACATCAAACAATGAAAGTTGATGAGACTGTGAGGACAAAAGGACCCTTATACACTGTTGATGGGAAAGTACACCAGTACAAATATATGAAAAGCAATATGGAGGTTCACCAAAAACTGAAAGTACACAAACCATTTGATCCACCTACACCACTCCTCTGCTATGTTCCCAAAGGAAGTGAGACAGCATACTGTAGTGATATATGCAAACCATCCATGCCTATGCCTTTAGCAATACAATTCACAAGAGATAAGCTGTGCAAACACCGTAGATGCCCATCAGTAGATGAATGGAACTATGGTAGGCATGCATAATGGGGTATTATTCAGCCATGAAGAGAAATTGTGTCACTTCACAGAAAAATGGGGGGATCCGGAGAACCTCATGTTAAGTGAAATAAGCCAACCTGAGAAAGTTAAATATCTCGTGTTTTCTCTTATATAAACCATGAAAAGAGAGAGACAGACAGAGACAGAGACAGAGACAGAGACAGAGACAGAGACAGAGAAAGGGAGGGAGGGAGGGAGAGAGAGAACTGATTAGAAACTAAAAGGTAGACTTCGGAATGGGAAAAGTGATCATGGGTAGGGGGGACAAAAGGTGAGAGGGATAGTGGGAATGAAAATAATCAAAATATGCGATGTGAATGTATCAGTATATCTAAATAAATCTCATTAATCTGAATTACTAATACACACACAAGTGCACCTGCACTCATGCATATATATACATACATATTATACATATACATACGTATTATACATATCACAACTAACATAACAACATTAAAAGAAAATCAGAAGGATTTGGAGACCTATAAATTGGTGAGAGCACCTAAAAATTCACATAAAAAGTATACTCCATAAAACAAAAATTAATAAATTTGACTTGATCACAATCAACAAAGCCAGTTTGTCAAACAAAAGAATTCAAGCCCTTCGCCATGTGTGGTGTTACACACCTGCAATCCCAGCACTCGGGAGGCTGAGGCGGGAGGATCACCATGAGTTTGAGGCCAACCAGGACTACATCCTGAGTTCATGGCCAGTCTGAACTACACAGAGAGACCCTGTCTCAAAAAACAAGAAACAAACAAACAAAAATCCAAGCCCTAAAGAGCAGGCATTCTAAGATTCCATCAAATGCAATTTCTGAAGACCAAGAAAGCAATCGTGATAAATACCAGAAGAGTAGTTGCCATGAAACCGGCAGAGGTAGAGGTGACGAGAATTGTGTAAGGGAGTTCTTTTCTTGAGTGTGCAGTACTATATTTTTATATGGGTGGAAGGAAAAGGATGCATACTCTTGGCAATCAGGCTATACATTTAAGCTTTGTGCTTATGTTAGAACCACATTATGCCTCACCAAAGAAAAACACACACAACATGCACGTGGAGACGGCCTGCCTTAAACAGCACTGAGTCCCTTTGAATTGGATAATCACGTCCTGTGCAGGCACTTCTACCCACAGATGCTCCCAGACAGACACAGCTGCCCATTGTCCTTACCTGACGTGTCCCTCCTGACCCACATCAGTGCTTCTCAGGTTGACCTCTGTCTTAGTCTAGAGTTCAGAATCAAGCCCCCTCAGAATTACTCTTACCACCATTTCCGGTGCCTGGTGCACCTCCTGGAATGGGGCTGGGCCCGCAGCAGCAAGTGCCCGCTGCACATGGTGGTCTGAGGGGCAGCATTAGAAGGCGGCCAGTCTGCCTTGGTCTATAGCAATCACGGTGAACCCTAAGAGCTTTCAATGATGCACACAGCCGGTTGCGGCATGCATGCCATAGGTTCACCACCACTGACCTATAGTGTGTTCCTTCCTGACCAGGCAGGTTACCTCCACCGTTTGTCCTGTAAGATGGATGCTGTCATAGGCCCACTCTTCAGAGAAGGAACGTGGACGGCTATGAGGGAAAGAAAGAACAGTCGCCTCTGGGCTCATGACTGGCCCTTTCCTTCCTTCTCAGACTTCTAAGACCTGGGCTACTCTCCCCCTATGTAACCCACACACCTTCTAGTGCAGGGATGCGGAATCTTTTAGAGCTTTCCATGATAACAAACAGCCAGCTGTGGCATGCGTGCCACGGGTTAGCCACCCCTGCTCTAGCATAAACGACATCCACTGGGACCACCTGCACCTACCATAAGGCCGTGAAATCTGCGGAATGCTGAGTCTCTGCACTCTGGTAACCAACCTAAGATGAGTCACCACTTCCAAAGTCAGTAATACTTGCTCTGTCTCACAATGTCATTCCAGGGGATTAAATTGCCTCCTCCATTTGAAAGGCCATCCAGAAGCATTGAAAGCATTCCGTGTAGTGGCAGCTCAGATTGGTCATCAGTGCTCTGGAGTGTGTCAGATCTCAAATTGGAGTCGGTTCTGTCTGGCTCGACCAGAGTGCCCCTTGGGCATTTCTGTAACCTCATGACCCTCAGTGTCCCTGCCTGTCCAACAAGAATGATTCCCTACCACTTCCTTGCGGGCTGTCCTGAGAGTGAGGCTAAAATAAGCCATGAATATAAATCTCCCAGCACTTCAACTTCATGTGTGTGTGGTGCTCGACATGGAACCTAGGACCTTGTGCATCACTGAGCCTCACTCCCAGCTCCCCAACTGCATTTTTTTCTCAGAAATAGAAGCCATTAAAAAGAGCGTTGTTGTTCTGATGCCATTGCTTCTGATAGTCTTGGGTCACTGAGAGCCTGGAAGCCACCTGATCATCTCATGATATCAATCCTTGCAGGATCAGAAGGAGCCTTCCAGCCTTTCCACGACCTTGCACGTGCTGTCTTAGTGCACATAAACGAATTCTTTAGATGACAGGAAAACCAGACCCAGAAAAGCATTCTGAAAGTTACTAAATTGTGGTGCAGCCTGGGTCTCTAACCTCACCATGCTTGCTCTGAATGTAAAAGCACTGCTTAGCAAAGAGTGGCTTCCTCACAGTTGTGATGGACATTTCGTGGGAGGTCCTTTGGGCCCTACAGAATGTCACTATGGCTGAGACGTATGTGAGCCTTCCTTCTAGTCTTTCCAGTGAAATAATTTGCCTCTGCTTATATGTGTTGCTCCTCTTTCTCCCCCATCCCTCTCCTCTCTCTCTCTCTCTCTCTCTCTCACCCCCTCCCCCCCCCCGTCCTTTTTTCCATTCATTTATCCTACTTTCTCTTTACTGACCTGTCTGCCCTGTGCTCTCTGGAGCACTAGATGCCCTATGTGCCAAGGGGAGATCCTCCTGAGGAAGCCCACTACTCTCTCTGGCCCACGGGGTCTCCCAGGGGCCCATGGTTGGCCTGGAGTGTTTGGTGGGACTCCACCATTGGCTGGAACCTAAGGCTGAGGGCCCATCTGCGCAGGCGCTGTGAGCATCACCTGTTGCACTGTGGGTGGGAACGTTGAGGCGTCTTGCGTGCCCCTCACTTTGTCCTCAGAACACTGGGCCTGTGGCAGGTGCTCGACGTTGGCTTTGAGCCAGAGAGGTGGGACGGTCATGCAGGTCCCTGAAAACACCGAGGGTGGTCCAGAGGGAGGGGATGGCGATACTGGCGCGCCAGATGACCCTGGACACCCTAGATTCGTTGGAGGCAGGGAATGTGCAGGAGCAGAAGATGCCATTGGGTGGGAACATCCACAGGACGAGGGGACAATGCCAAGTCAAGTGCCGGGTGGAGACGCCTCAGCCTCGGCCAGATTCACTGGACAGGAACCTCCGGAATGGTATCCTTTCTGAGGGATGGGCTGGAGGTGGCCCAGGTCGGGAAGGGGAGGGCTGAGAGCCCAGAGGAGGATCGTCCACTGGGCACAGGAGAAGAATAGGGGAACCCAGGGGGCAGGAGGAAGAGCCTGGGGTGTGGGTGAGCTGCCAGGAGGGGCAGTGTGGGCAGGGTGGCCAGAGAGACCCTGTAAAGGGTCTGAGGCGGGGGGCCTGAGGGACCCAGGTGCTGGGAGGCAGGCGGCCTCAGTGACACAGTCACCTTAGCCACATCTCCACCGCTGCCTCACGGTGCCTTTCTTGTGCTCCCTGGATGCAGAGGTTGCCCGCCGGTACCTGGCTCCCATAGCTGAGTGCCTTGGACATGGAATTAACAAGGAGCTGTCAGTGAGTGGCAGTGACCTGAATATGTAAGCTCTGGTCATGGGTGGACTGTGTGGGAGTGGCAGCAGGTGTCTGGGCAGGTCTCTGCCTGTGAGGGTGTCCAAGGGGACACGTGCAGACTGCCAAGTTAGTCTCAGGAGGATAGGGCACAGTTTCCGGGGCCTGTTGAAGCTTGACGGGGTTGGGCCGTGTCTAAGCAACACGTGGAAGGAGTGGGTCTAAAGGCTATAAGGGAATGGGGTGAGGGACAGGAGGAGCAGAGAGGGAGAGAAGTAAGTGCCAGTGGTGTGATTTTTCCCCCCTTCCCTTTAGCTTATTAATTTCGGAAAATTCCAGCCTCCTCCAGAATGCGGTCGACTCCTTGCTCAATCACCTTTCTGTGTTTGTGGAGGCCTTGCAGCATTATGCACCTCCGCTTTTCAAAAAGGCCTCAGCCAAGAGAAGAGGACTGAGTTTTCATCGTCTATCCTCTGGCCCTAGGCAGTACATCCTTCCCTAGGGCAGGGATTCCTGAGGTGCCCTGATACTGTGTTTGGGAGGGCTCTGATGTTTCTCTAGATTGCCCACTGGTGCACGAATACCTGTCAGTGTTGAAAATAAACCTCAGCTCCTACTCTACGTTTGAGTTTCTTTTCAGCAATTGCTCGTCCAGATTTCCTTGGCTTTGTCCTCAGGTTGGAGGAGAGCTTCTAGGATTCAGATAGGCAAGGAAATTGAGGACAATTTAGGAAATGGAAACACAGGAAAATCAATTAGGTCTTCCCATTCAGCATTAACTACCCTCAGCATTTTGAAACACATTTGTACTTTGAGAGTTGAAGTCATATGGGAAATGTATGGCAATCACATAAATGTAAAAGATGCTTATTTGCAAGTCTAATGCTAGATTTTTCTCCCTGACATTTTTCCGTGTAACCTAAACTTGACTTCATTATTTAAATTTTTTTTCATAAGCATGTTATTGAAAGGATTCGGGAAAGATATACTACGGTGTAATTATTGAACATTTAAGCTACTCAACTTCCCCCACCCTTTCTCCACACCCACCCATGCCCATGTCGGATGAGAATTCTATGGATTCCTGTATTATCTGTCTCGTACCAATAGTGGTTTGCTTAGCATTGATTCCAGGTCATAGCAATGCGTTCATTTACTTGCCCACTTACTTGTCTGAGGCTTGGGATCTACAATACAAATTTTCTCTTCTTTGTGCCCTCCACCAGAATGCTGGTTAGCTCACACCTTTGTCACTGCTTGTCACTGGGTTTTTTCTTGGTATAAAAACAAACAGAAACAAATGACAAAATTAGTTGCTTACTTCACGGGAAAAGAGTACCCGAGCCAGAAAGACTGGAAAAAAATTTTTGTGGCTTACTTTCCCTGTGTCAGATCAGTGAAGAGAAACTGTCGGGCCATTAATGAGTTGAGTATTTTGGGGCAGGAATGGCTACAGTGTTGGGAAAATAGTTAGAAGGAAAATCACCTGGCAACACAGCCAGGACACCTCTGCACAAAAATACAAAGCAGTGTAATTGTTGAAGAAGCAAGTGATGCACATCACAGGCAGAGTGGGTCTCCTAAGAGACTGCACGGGGCAGCAGAAATTCTCCGCCATTTATGCAGCCAGGAAGAGGCACCCACTCCATACACACCCTCGGGAAGGACAGACTGGACAGAGCAACATCACTCACACGTAGGGTGTCCGCAGTGTACAGGTGACTGGGTGACCATGTCTGTACTGGCAGTTGGTGTTATGGGCTGAGTGTCTGTCTCCTCACACAAACTATACATTGCTGCTGTCCTCGATCAACATACCCTGTAGTCACAGGTGGAGACTGCCTGCCTCTGGGAGGGGCTAGTGAAGTTTAAATGAGGCCCTGAGTTTGGTACTCTGATACAATATGATTGTCATCCTGTTAAGAAAAGACACGGCCTGTGGTGCCCTCTCAGGGCACAGGGGCTAGGGAAAGGCCCTGTGAGGACAGAGCCAGAAGGTGGCTGCCTCTGAGCCCCGAGCAGAGCCCTCACCAGAAAGCATTTACCTGCACTTTCCTCCTGGACCTTGAGCCTCCGGAACAGGGAGGGAGGAAGTCTCCGATGTGTGAGCCAACCAGCCACGGGTGTTTGTCATGGCTGCCTGAGCAGATTAAATACAATTTATTTATCCAAAGGAAAATAAACGCATCTTTTATTTTTTAATTTTTAATTTTATTGGTGCATGTTTGCAGGACACAATGATTGCATTCCTTGAAGGAGTTGCCGCACCGACATAACACCTCTTTCATGACAGGAGCCAGTTTGGCCCCGTGGAGGGAGGAGCCCACTCAAGTTAGGTTTCCAAGCCCCCACAGAAAACGAAGGGTCGGGCCATGATCTCCCTGCTCCTTCCATTTCAAAGAGATGGTTCCTAGGTCCTAGGAAAAGATCTTACTTGGTCATCAAATTGGGAAGAGGCCTTTTCCCTTCTTTTAGCTTTGAGAAACATTTGCATCCTTTTCAGCCACAGAGAAAGAACTTGCAAGTTCTCTCAAGTAAATGCTTTAGCAAGAGGAAGAATCTCTTCAACAGGGAGAATTGAGCCTCTTACACTTAATTTGCATAGGGCCTTATAGTAACTCTGTGAAATCTGTTGTGTCCTGAAACATGCTAAGCTCACACTATGCCTAAGCAGTTTAGATTTGTCAGGTTTTCTTCAGAGCTGATCACGTTTGCAAATAAAGGCAGCCCTTTTCCTTTCTGTTCCTACCTCAATGCCTTTTGTTCACTGACTTCTCACCTCGTGAAGGGCTGCTCTTTCTTGCTGCTTTGCATCTCTAGGAGTTGCTGGTTGGATGTCACATCTGCCCTTTTCCTTGCCCTCTGGGAACTTCTGAAGTGCTAGAGGGACCCATGAGCTGTGTTCCGGGCTGTTGTTGGGTGACTTGGTAAAGGTTTGATCTTTCTGAGTCTTGCTTTTAGAATGAGCTGCAGGGACTCAGGGCAGAGAAATGTTTCCACAGAGTGCTGGCAGGACCTCCGGAGGGCACTGCAGGTGCCTCCTGAGGGACGAGGGTTTCTGTCCTCCTCAGTTCCGTGGGTGAGGACGGCCACAGGTCTCTCTTCTCCTGGAGAGCTGGGCAACTTGCCCTTCAGCGTCTTGAGGTGTGGATCGTTTTCCAGGCCCCAGGTGTTTTCCTCACACGCTCCTCTCGTCTCAGATCTGCTGAATCCTGGAATGTGACCCACTGGGGATGGGCAGGGTTCTCTCCCTCTGAGGCCTCTCTTCTCTGGCCTTGTGCCCTGAAAGCACCTGCTATCCAAACTCTTAGAACGAAATCATCTTCATGTATTCTTAGGTGTTTTCTTAACCATACAGTGAATTCACAATGTGCCAGCAAGTCCCTAATCACTACTGTGAATACCAGTGGTCTTGATAATAGCAAGTGACTGACACAGAGTGAGAATTAAATGAGCTATGAGGTGCAGAACATTTAATGTATTTGTCTTTGATAATAGCAATCAGTAATATTTATATTTTTTCAAGTTACTTTTTTATTAGTACATTTTTGCAGTGCATAATGATTACACATCTCTTGGGGAGTTGATACATGTACATAAGACATCTGCATTCTTTTTTATCCCTTCTCCTCCTTTCCCTCCACCGTCCTGCATCTTTTGCTCCCTTTCCCTTGTGCAAAGATCTATTTCCTATTTCCTATTTTCTATCTTTTACCTTGCTCTTTATTTATATTTGGGGTTTCTCATATAAAGCAAGTTAGGCTATATTTGAGCTTGTGTGTGTGATTTATTTTAACACTATGGTCTCAAGGTATATCCGTTTTCCTACAAATGACTCAAATTTTTGAGTGGGCCAGATCCTGCCGTGTTTTAGATCTGTTATGTCATCTAACAATAACCATAAAACAATATTCTCTAAATATATTAGCACTGTTATGCACTTCATTTTGCAGTTGACAAACTTCTTAGTGCATGTGCCAGGTGAGTGCACACACGCCCACACAGGCAATGAAACTAAGGCTCAGAAAGATTAGGTACTGTTTCCAGTCACAACTTTTAAGTGACAGAACTGCAAACTGAACCCAGATGTTAGCTTTCGTAGCTCTTGCTTATACTAAATGTTATTCATATTCTCTAAAATGATTGTCTGTTTGGAAAGCCCAAGAAAATGATGGAATAGAATGATATTTCAAGAAAATGGCAACATGAATTTCACAATATTAAAAAGAACTACATGATCATAGAGATCAACTAGAAAGAATAATGGCAAATCCATTCACACAAGCAATAAGAACCATAAAATGATCCAAAAGAATCTGCAAAGTTTCTGTGGAGGTGAGAGGAGTCAAAAGCTGTTAAGCAATGGCCCCGATCAACACGAAGTTCTGAGTCCATGAGGAGAGAAGCCATGCACTCAGATGGGAAGACTCTGTACTATCAGATGTCACTTCTCCAGGAATCAAGTGCAACCACAATGAAGATGCCGCAGGAATTTCTATGTGTGTGATTCACAGCTGACAAAGAAGTTCATTTTTGAGACAAAATGTACAATGGACAGCTTTAGAAACATGAGCAAAAACAAAGACCTGTTTCTATTGATTAAAAACAGACCAGAGACAGCAGGGTGTGCTGAGCACGCGCAGGAGGCTCTGAAGTGCACCTTTGAAGTGTGAGGTGTTCAGGGAAGACAGGGCGGGTGGGCACACAGAGCCTCCAGCCTGGAGCACTCACACCTCGCACCTGGACGCCTTCCGTTGAGGAGGCCCGCAGCATTCAGCCCAAGTGATGAGGAATACTCCACGCACCCCGTGCTCAGAGCTCCTGTCACGGGACACCTCCATCGTTTGACCACAGAAAGGGCCAGGAGTTGCCCTGGAAATGTGCAGCTGCTGTGGGCCCCCCCTCTGCCTCCTCCAGAATATCCTGGGGACTCTGACTCCTGTCATCTTGACCTGCAAATCTAAGAGAGAATTCCCTCAGAAAGAGAAGAGAGCTACTTCCTTGGGACCAAAAAAGAAGACCGGCGGACTGTCCTTGTCAGATTTTCCCAGGAGCAAGCCTCTCCTGTCCCGGAGCCTCAGGACCAGATTGCTGGAAAGGCTTCTTGTCTGGTGTGTGGGAGGCAGAATAGCGTCCTGATTTGTCACGCTGCAGCTGCAGGAGACTGATGCCAGGTGGCGCCATCTCACCCTGGAAATCAGGGGACACAGAGTAGTCCTTTCTCTAGATGGGAGAACGAGGAGGTAACGCTCCAAGAGGAAGATTCCAGAGGCTTAAAAACGCAAAGGCTTGCATCTTGGCAATCCCTCGGAAGGTTGAAAACCGAGGACCGAAAACGAAGTTCTATGGCAATAATGACTTGTGGAATTCATGTGGAAGTAAACGTTACTTTACAACCAGTAATAACGCTGAGTGAACAATACTACGCACGAAGAATCCTTCCACAGAAAGACAAGCAGGGAAAGGCTTAGGCTGACCTTGAACCTGCCCAATAGAGCAAGCCTGAGATAGACGCACAACAGGGCCAAGAAGAAACTTGATGAAGTAACAATCCTGTAACCGCAGTAGCTGGAAGGACCTTTGCTCTTCTAAATCACAACACCAAATAGGATAAATGAGCTACAAGTGCTCTAAGTGTAGCGAGTTGTCCTCAGAGAAGAGCACACCTTTTTATGCGTCAGAAAACCCACACAGCAGAGAAGTCGATGAATGTGACAAGTGTGATGAGGATTTCTGTCATATAGCAGAATTTCCTATTCATTAGTGATACCACAGGGAGAGAAGGCCTGTAAATGTAGTGATTGTGGAAATACTTTCAGCTCTACAACAAAACTTAATAGGCATAAGAAAATCCACACATAGGAGACAGCGTACATCTGTATTGAGTGTGGAAAGGGCTTCAGTAATAGTTCAGACCCTTGCATGCACCAACGGGTCCACATGAGGGAAAAGCCTTTCAAATGTGAAGAGTGTGGAAAGGCTTCAAGTACACCTCCACCTTCTGTGTGCATGGAAGAATCCACACCGAGGAGAAGCCCTCTAAATGCTACGAGTGTGAGAAGGACTTCAGTCAGAGTTCTAGCCTCTGCATCCGCCAGAGTGCACACTAAGGAGAGAAACCACCTCAAAATACCAGTCACATGCAGCGTTTTGCAAACAGTTACAAATCTTAAAACCCGTAAGTGCCACTAGGAAGGAGATACATATGTACCGACCCAATGAAGATTGACAGCACTCACCAGCAAATCGTTCTTTTGGAGGAGGCCTAGGTAAGGTTAATTTTTTGATTCACTGATTCATGCCGAGTGCGTTCCAGAACTTGATTCTGAATGTAGGAGCCCTCTGAGCATGTGTGCAAGACAGGCTCTTGCATCCCAGTCACAGGATTCCTGCAAGATGTCCCCATAGTGGAGATGCTACCTAAATCCCAGCCTCCTGGGCTGCCTTCTGCCTGCTGTCCTTAGAAGTACATGGGAGCTCACACCCCTTGCTTCCTCTTTATCTCCCTCTGGTCAGTGCATTTGAAGATGGAGCGCTCCCGCTAGGACCATGTGTTGGTATTCCCGAGGTAGCCACATAACTCTGCCCTGACATAGCTTTCCTTCTGTCCTGTTATTTCTGCACCCACTTAACCGCTCATCCTCCAATACCCACCCCTTCCTAGATGGCACTGGATTTGATTCTAAATTTTAGGTGACTCATCATAATACCTGCCCACTTGGCTTCTTAGAGAAATCATTGGCAGGTAATATATATGCTCTGGAGCTTTTAGTTTGTGGATTCAGGTAGTCATTTTGCCTCCATGTTAGACTCATTTTCTTGTGACTGCATCACATATTTTTAACTTGAATTGTGGGGGAGGAGGTGGCTGAGTGTCAATCAAGAGCAGGGAGAAAAAGCAAGCAACCTGTGAACTTGTCTCCCTCCAGAGTTGCCCCCTCGCATTCCCTTTGTAATGTGAGGTGCTCCTTCTGAGCTAGGGGAGACCTTAGGAGCAGGGAGTGGCAGGAAGGGTGACCCATGATGTCACTGTTTCTGTCATCTTAGGCAGGAATGTGTAGGAGTCCTCTGGTATTTTGCACTAGTTCCATTTTAGGCATGAACGTCTGTTCTCAATCTGTCATTCCCTGCTTTCTTCATTCATTCCACCAACATCTACTGAACACCCGAGTGCTATGAACTGTGCTGGGTGCTGGAAATACCACTGAGCCAAAGTTCCTGCTCTCGTGGAGTTTGCTTCTGGTAGAGGAGACAGATGATAAGCAAGTACACAAAGAAATACTGTAGTTTGAGGCGGTGATTAAGAGCTATGAAGAAAATAAACTAGGGTGGAGACACAGTGGTGGGGTGGGGGTGGGGCAGCATTAGCTTGGGCCAGGGAGGGCCCCACCAAGGGCCTCTGAGTGGGGCCCTGCAGACGCTGAACCAGCCCCCGACCCCTCACAGGTGCTGCTGGCTGAGGAGACAGGAGGAAGGGCTGGCACCGGCCTGTGCAGGAGCATGGAGGGGAGATGCTGAGCTGCGCAGCGTCCTGACTTCTAGAGGCCTGTCGCTCTGCTTTGTTTATTTCCCTTTGACTTGTTGTTGTTTATTTGTCTGCTTGTTTTTGCCTCATAGATGTTAAAAACCCATGTGGAGGAACTGAAGGAAAGTTCAGAAGATTAAAAGTCCCCAATGACAAGAGCAAAGGCAGCCAGTTTCTAACCTGGCTTTGCGTCTCCTTCCCGTTTTCCTGAATTCTCACACGCAGCCCTTTTGCTGAGGGAAATTAAGGACCTGTGAAGCTCAGAAACAGCTGATCAGGTCTGTCCACAGAGCTCGGAAATGCATTTCTCAGAATAGTTGTGAAAATCCTGAAACTACAGATTGATTTTTCTCTCCGTGTTTGACTTCCTTTCTTCTGTTCGACTGAAGAGGTTTGGGTATGACTAAAAAACCTCAACTCCTAAAGGAGATTTAAAAGGAACATACCATTTAGTGGAGGGACCATGAAACTCGAGGTGGAATTTGGGGGTACATTTTTCAGTATCTGGCTGTGAATCCAGATGTGTCCGCTAACAGGCGTTTATTCGGTCGCTTCTCACACTTTCCTCCCTTTCACAGAGGGCAGCTTTATTTGCTGAAGCCCCTTCCAAGCCTCAAGTCCACGAATGCAATTTACTGCAGTGTCTCATCACTCTTCCATGTCGCAGTACAGAAAAGCCTAGACTTTTAGTTGGTAGCAAGCCGTTCGAAATGTCATTGACAGAATTTTAGTTGTAGGAAAAAGTGGTTTGATTTCTAGCTTTATTACTATTACGTATATGAGCTTGGGTGAATTGCTTAATCTTTGAGTCTAGTTTTTCCACAAAATAAGGATATTAGGCTAAATGATTTCCAAGTTTCCAGCTAGTCCTAGAATTTTGCATTACTACGTAGTTGGATTATTTTATGATGCTGTTGCTGAGGAATATGACCAACACTTTTGAAGCTACTCATTGTATTGTTTAATATTCTCCAATTGCCTTTTTGTGTGTGTGGTACTGGGGATCGAACTCAAGACCTTCCGTTTTCAAGGCAGGGGGCGGCACCACTGAGCTAAATCCCCAGGCCTCCACTTGCCTTTTTAATAGACATTTTAACCATTGTAAGGAAAGTAAGGAGGAAAAACCAGAAACTGTAACTTCAGTATATTTCAAATGGAATGTCTCAAACGTCAATTAAAAATACAAGACAAAATAGCTTCAATGCCATTTTTCCTTTAAAAATACGTGTCATCGGTTCAAGACACACTACAGCAAACATCAGAAATCTTATTGTCCCTTTATTATATCAAAATCATTTAATTCATACTGTGATTAATACTAGATTTATTGATTCATCTAGTCAATCTGACAAATATTAGGAAAATATTTATAAGGATAAAGCAAAAAAACACCTTGGAATTAAAAAATAGTTGCTACATTTTTACATGGTGTAATGTTCCATAGTATTTGTTAAAAATTATATTGATCTCTTTTTAATATTAAAAATACCTATTTATATTTCTGAGAAAATAAAGCGTTTTTTTGTTTTGTTTTTAAAACCAGCTTGGAGGTCTTAGACACACAATTGTAACCAGCAGTGGAGACGTGAAAGAGACGTATTCTGAGCACATCAACACATTTTTATTTTACCCTTTCCGAACTCTAGAAATTATACAAGCCCTATAAAGTTTCCCCTCCCAATCCCTCGTGGACAGTACTACAATTGTCTCAATTCAGAATTCACATAATTAATTGCAATACGTAATAGTTCAGTTTCTGCAGGTGGCGCATGGCTGTGATCCCAGCACTTTGGAGGCTGAGGTTAGAGGATCCCTGCAAGTTTGAGAACAGCCTGGGCTACACAGTGAGTTCAAGGCCAGCCAGAACTACATAGCCAGCTCCTGCCTCAAACAAACAAACAAACAAACAAACATACATACAAACAAACAAACAATCCAATAAAACCAGACAGCCAAGAAAGAAGAAATAAAAGTAAAACTCTTGATAAAAGTACACATTTAAGAACATTAAAATACTGTTTAAAATGTTTTAAAAAGAATTTGCTACATACAAAGAATTCCAAGCTCCTGTCTGTTACAACAGAAGAAAAAAGAAAAGCTGTAATTGAAAAGACACGAAAACAATACAAAACACTCCATGTTGAAATGTCACTGCTTCGCTGCTCCAAGACACATTCTGGCACCTGAATTTGCAGGTATCACCCCGAAAGAATCCCAGACCATACACGTTTGAAATAACAAACAGTAAAACAAAAATTACGAGCAATTTTTAGTAACTAATTTTTCCGAATTTTCCTGTTAATCCAAATATAGAGCTTTACTGACCAAAACAAAAGTTCTTCATCGAAAGCTTTGCAAATCTAAAAACCTCTGCTACAAACAAGTTTCCTTTCACACTGATTTCCAGGGGAAGCGCCGGCGGTGTCCAGGGCCCTCCTGCTCCTGGCTGTGGGCCTGCGCCTGCCCTCACTCCTGCCCAAGGCCCCTCACTGCAAGGAGTGCTCAGCCCAGGCCGCCCTGTCCTCCAGCGGGGAGCTGGGCTGAGGAGCAGCGTGGGCGAGGCCTGGGTGAGTCTGCCCTTTGCAGTAGTCCTCCCGGCCCTGCTGGAGTCTGCTGGCTTGGCACCTGCTGTGTGGGCGGCTGGGGTGCCTCAGGTGCTGCCCCAGCCCTGGGTCGGGAAGCCCAGGGGGCCACTCAGGGCGGTGCCGTGGGGGTTTCTGTTCTCCTTAGCTGCGAGGCTGAGGAAGCAGCCGAACCTCTCGGAGGAAAGGTGTTTTGGCGGGGGGCGGTGGGCGGTTGCCTGAAGGGGCTCTGTCCCAAGGCTCAGGGACACCGAGGCCACTGACGGTGAAGATCCACAGCTTGGGGTCGGTTTGGGACCGGGTTCCTCTGAAGTGCAACGTGCGCTCCTGACTGCTGGTTGATGCCCTTGATGGTCTCGCCCCCTTTGCCATTTCACGGGGCGCTTTGAATTCTTCTGCGGTGGCTGCCCTAGGATGTACCGAGGCCGCTAACAGGTTACCTACTCCATCATCCAAGGGCCGTTTCTCTACTCCGTATGCATACACTGAGGCGTCCACTAGAGGTGTGGAATTCCTCAACTGGAGACTCGAATCAGTCTTAGCAACAATCTGCCGGACCCAGTGCAGAGCGTCCACGAAGCCTTGGGCCTTCATGCCCACCGGCGCACTGGGCCCTGCAGCAGCTCCGCCTTTAGCACCCCCACTGCTGCCACCGCTCAGCTCCCAGGTCCGGCTTCCCCTGAAGCTACTCATTTTACGAAGAGCTTTAAACTCCATAATCGCTGTCTTCAGAAAATATTCTTTAAATTTAATAAGGTCACTTTATAACAGGGGAAGCTGTCCTGAAAGCTAAAGTTTGTTTTGAGTGTAAGTGCATGGATAGAACCCGAGACCAGAAATAATGGGGAGAACACGTAGAAATGCAGTGTATATGAAAGGTCGTTTGCAAATCAGAGAGGGAAAAGTGAACTATTCAAATAATAGAATATAATTGAACTGGGCTTGATCCCTCTCAGTCCATGCTGGCTCTCTTCACCGGAGGAGCAGAAACTTTCACTGAGCCACACCCCACAATAAAAAAAAAAAAAAATCTTGCCTGTGTATGTGCTTGCAATATGTGACTCAGTCTCATTCGAAGCGCCTATGAGCCAAATGATGACCTCGGGTGTCAGTCTCACACATTTTTCTCAGGGCCAGTGTGGGTTTCAACAGTTTGTACAATATCCTCTTCTATTTGCCAAGTTCTCCCATTCAGATGCTAAATTGTGGTGGTTCATGTGAATGGGTTTGGTGACATTCTGCCATCTAGGAACAGGAACTCAGTCAGTCAGGATTAATAGTGAGAGAGTCCAAGCCAAGCATTGACTAGACAGCAATAGCAGAAATTCCTACGAATGTGAAGCTCTTAAGCAGCCTGTATGATGATGTTCCCTGCCGCCACGGTGGACCATTAGTTCTCTCATTGGGCAGGGAGGCAGTGAAGCCAGAAGGGAAGCACCGACCTGGAAAAATAAGGCAAGGGAAAGAATAGGCATTGAGGATAAATATATGATCCAGTTCTATGGGAGTGAAGAGATATCAGAAGTGTGAAGACAGCGGTCTGTGGTCAGAGAATGGCAACTCAGGCTCTGCATTCTTGAAAACAAGAGAATTTGCCCGGAAAGACCAAGCCTGAAGACCAGCCGAAGCCATGGTGGCACAGGTAAGGCAGAGACAAATCCGGGAAGTCAAAGAGCTTGAAACACATCAAGTGATCTCCGGCTTTGAAAAATTGTTTTGCCTCAAAAGGATTTTCATGACAGTCCATGTGTGTTCTCAGGGCCTGCTGGAAGGAGCAGTCCTGAGACCTCTGCCCCAGGATGGAGTTGCCAAGGATACGCTGGGGGCCACTGTGAGAGACCACTGGGAGCTATGGAACTGAGCTCTATCACAAATGTAATTTCCATAGTAATATTAAGCTGAAAATACTTAAATATGGTGGCTAGCAGTAAAAGAAAGAAGCATCCATAGGGAACTGTGATAGTTTTCATGACATTTGCATATTCAACTTCGGGAAGTTTTCAGTCATATTTTCTTCATCTTGTATGATTTGAGACATATAAACAATAATGATTCACAGGGTGTGATGCCACACACTTGTAATCCTAGCATTTGAGAGGCTGGGGCGGGAGGGTCACTGCAAGTTCAAAACCAGCCTAGGCTGCATAGTGAGTTCAAGGGCAGTCTGAACTAACAGTGAGACCTTCTCTCTCAGAAAAAAAATCAGGTTTCATTTAAATTGGGGACAACACAATTTTCCTGTGTAAATATCTGGCCATTCGTAGGTTAGTAATTGAATGGAGAATTTAACCTCGAGCCACCATGTCTCCTGCACCTTTCTTTTATTTTTCCCGGTTTCTGTTACTAAAGGTTTGGATTTTCAACTTTCTCTACATGGTCCACATGTGGTTATGAAGCACACAAAGCGGTGTCATATCTTCAGTATACACTCAGCCTGGGGCTCCCGCTTCTGCAGCCAGTTCACCCACAAACGTATGAGACGAGCAAATACTCTGCTTGCTCTTCTGCAGAGACATTAGATGGATTTATTTTGTTTAGCTTTGTTTTTTGCTAGCCACAAAACTCAACTTTCAATTGAAGTACAACATACACACAGATGAGCACCCAAACCAAAGTGTACAGCTGGGAGAATTTCCACAATTTTTTTTTTTTTTTTTTTTTTTTTTTTTAGTGCCAGGGATCGAACTCGGGTCCTTCCTCTTTCGAGGCAGGCGACGGAACCACTGAGCTAAATCCCCGGCCCAGTTTCCACAATTAGAACACGCTGAGTGATGGGCAGCAAGATCAAGAAACAGAACATTCTGGAAGCTGTGCCATACCTCCCTTTGGGTTACCGTCCCCTTAGGAGTAACTTGGGTCCCTACTTGTAACCGCTTGGTGCACACTTGCCTCACCTCACCCCACATGAGGTTTGGGGTGCCCTGTCAAGAGGGAGGTGCAGACTGTTCATTGCCTTTGCTGGATAGTATTCCATTCTATGACTGTCCCTAAGTTGTTTATTCCTGCTCCATGGGCCTTTGGGTACTTTCTCGGTTAGGGATATTATGGACAGTGTAGCTATGAACACTCTAGCATATTCCTTTTGAAGGATACATGGGCATATTTCTGTAGGGTACACATTTAGGGTGGAACTGTTGGGTCACTTGGCATCTCCACCCAACTCAGGCTATTTCATGGAAGAACAAAGAATGTACTGGGTGGAGCTCATAAGGCAAAGAATCAATAGAGAGCTAGAAGGGAGCTGTAGGAAGATGGATGGGGGCAGCCAGCTCGCTGGGGCCATGCAATGGAGCCAGAATGGTGTTCACAGCACTTTGCCATCCCTGGACACTATTACCAGCAGACACAGCATCCCTGCGGCCAGCCAGCCTTAAATGCCCCCCCTGCTGGGTGGGGCCACCCCTGGGCCACTGCAGCTTCCACACAATGGTTCTCAGCATCCTTCATTTCTTTGTCACCTGCTCCAGGCTCACAGCACCAAGAAGGAGGTGCAAGTAGCCTGCCCAGGACCCTGGTCACTCACTGGCGGGTATAAAGCTGGAAAGGGGGTGTCTGAAAGACAGGGACACCTCCCTGTTTCAGCTTCCACACTGGGCATTACATTGCACTAAATCGTTATGCCAGAGTGATGTCCCATTGGAGAGAGGGAGGGAGAATGCTGAATACCGAGATGAAAACATGCAATGATAACTGGTAAATGCAGGCCGTCCATGATGCCAGTGGGGTTCACTTCACTCGACCTCGCTGATCAATGTAACACAGGCCATGCCCGTGAACTTGCCTTGACCGGCAACAAATGCTTGAGCTCTGGAAGGAAGCAGCCAGGGAAGAGGGAGAAGGAGGGAGAGAGAAAAGAGAAAAGAGAGACAGAATACAGAGGGAGAGGAAAAGCAAAAACAAACAGGGAGACAGTCTGGTGGAAGATGAAAAGCACATTTTTCTCTTGACCTGACTGTGCCACTACATGCATTGTTCCACTTTCTTGACTTCTCTGGTGTGCTTTGATGGACTGTGCTTTGTGTTAGCAGGTTACAGACAATGACGCGGACCACAGGATAAAGAGACCCCAGTCTCAACCCGAGCCACGGAAGGACTGGGAGTCGAATCAGCTCAGGCACCACGCGGTTCTGCTGCAGTCAGAGCACACAGCTCCCTGACTGCACTGGTCTCATCAGTGAGGTCCCATGAACGCATGCATTCATGATGCTTCCAGCCAAAGCAGCAAGGCACGGTGCGGGGTAAAACCATGTACCAGGGCAGCAGGTCATTAGCTGATCTGAAAATTATATTTACCTCTTCATAGGCAAGTTTATATTCTTCATCCAACTGAACCACGGCTATCCTGGAAGTCACAATTCTTCCCTAGATGTGCTGGCTTTGAATCAAAACCAGAGCTTCTCTCAAATTCCTTCCAGACAGAAAGGCAGGAGGAATAATTACCGTTGTCCTCAGTTTTCAGGTTGAAACAGCTCAGGCACACGATGGTTTGCGCTGTAGCACACAGCAAGCCTCTGCCAGAGCCAGAGGAGAGGCAGTTTCCGAACAGATGGAACAGAACAAGCTCAGACGCAGAGCCCTCTGACCCATGATTTCACCAGTGTGGCAGGAGTGTGGTGTAGGCAGGGTTCCTCTAGGAATGCAAGTGCTAATGCGCCTGGGGCATCTAGAGGCTGCCAGCCTGCACTGAAGTCCTCCTGCTTTCCTACTTACTCTGTGTAACCTTGGGCAAACCACTTGCTTTCCCTGTGCCTCCATTACCCTCTCTGCAAAGCAGGCCTACGCTCATGGACCTGTTGTGGGAGGGTCAAACGGGTCAACACTTGGAGGCTCAGATCAGTGGGTGGTGATTCTCAAGCTGGGGCACTCCTGTCTGTCCCTGCAGGGTAGCAGCCCAGAGGGCCTCATGCTGTTCCCATCCTGCCAGCTGCTCCTTTTTCATAGGGTAATGGAAATATCACCCAGGCAAAGTGCCACAGCTGCTGCCCCCCGGAGGAGGCGGAAGGTACCTACACATTTCCACTGGTCCCCAAGCTCTCATTGGATGTGGAGTCAATGGGTCTAATTGGGCACAATTTTTCATGTCAATAAATTAGGTGACATTTCAATAAATTACTGACATTCGTTAACTTGATGCATTTGAACTTGAGAATTGATGATTAAAAATTGCAAACCCTTAAATCCATACTTATTTTTACATGGCTCATTTGTTATTTGGCTATAAAAATGTCTATCTTTCTTTGCTATGAATGAAAGTAACATATAAAATGAAAAAAGAGGGCTGGGGATTTAGCTCAACGGTACCACGTCTGCCTCGCAAGCTCAAGGTCCTGAGTTCGATCCCTGAAAAAAGAGAAAATTAAATATCACCAAAAATACAATGAAAAAATAAATGAGCGGAGCCCAGCCGCGGTGAGTCGGATGAGGTGGGGGTGGGCGGTGATCCCTGTGTCTAAGAGCATGCGCGGTGTTTGGGGGATGGGCAGAAAAGGAGGCTGTCCATCACCGAAGGCCCCAAAGGATGGTACAGAAGAACTTCTCTGGGAAAGGGTTCTGTGGCGCCGGCACAGAGACGATGAAGGGATCCTCCAGTCCCGAGGCTTCAGAGTACCCAGCAGGTCCACAGAGGCCTGCGACCCATCACCCTGTCTATGCAGGCCTCCATCTTCAGCTGCTCACAACCTGTTGGGCCAGGGAGATGCCCCTGCTGCCGGTTTTGGACACGCCCTCTTTCATCCTGTGGCCACTGCTGAGAGGTGCCACCACGGGACAGGCCCAGGCAAGGGACGTAGGCTGGCGGTGGCGGCGGGCAGTTGTCAATAAGAGGCTCATTAGGGCTCACTGCAGCTCAGGCGCCCAAGCCACTGGGCAGCGGGTGGTGGGCGGTTTCCAGCCAAGCTGGAGTCAGGGCCAAGACTTCCGGCCTCTGGAGGAAGGACTGGGTGGGCCTGGGGAGGGGGCTCTGTGGCGGAGCTTTCCTCCCCTGTCTTGCTCTGGATGCAAGGGTCTGAGCCCACAGCCAACCCTTTCGGAGCCCGGAGGGAACTCCCTAGAAACTGAATCGTTCTTTGGTAGGTGGCTTTATCTGCCAGATTCTCTGGATTCGTGATCCTGTCAACATCCAGCAAGGAGAAAGGAACTTCACGAATTTCTCTGAAGCATGACATGGAGAAAAATACCAGAAGGGAACAGAAACTAGAGTCCCTAAAACCCTGGCTCTGCTTCCTTCTTCCTGTGGAACTTTGAAACACTTCGCTGAGGTCTTTTTGTTGTTGTTGATGATGTTGTTTAAATAATGACAACAACCCGGGCATGGTGGCACAAGCCTGTTATGCTTGGCAGGCTGAGGCAGGAGGATCCTTGAGAATTCAAGTCCAGCCTGGGCTACATAGTGAGTTCAAGGCCACCCAAAAACCCAATAATAATATTAACAATAAGAATAATAATGGCAACAAAAACAGAATTTCTTATAATTGCTTTTCAATAGCAAAACCCAACAATTGTCTACATGTTAGTAAAGACTCTATACTACATAAAGTCACCTGCTCAAATAATTTTAGTGATTTCACTTTAAGAAAGAGCATACTCTTATTATATAATTAAATGGGAAAAATAAGATAAAGTGCTTGCGGAGCAAATGTTCTACATATGGTACAAATGGCTATCATCAAATATTTTTTGTTTTTGTTTTTGGTTTTTTTTTGAGACAGGGTCTCACTATGTAGCCCAGCCTGGCCTCAAACTCAGGGCGATCCTCATGCCTCAGTCTCCCAAGTGCTGAGATTGCAGGAGTGTAATCCTTTGTACATCATTTTCTGAGAGTGGGAAGTCATTATACCAGGAAGGGAGTCACCTGAGAAAGAAGCGATCCCACCTTAGCATTCAGAAAGTAGTCTGACTAGTTTCCAATACAGAGACAGCAAATAGGTGTCAAAATCAAATTCAGAATGTGGAAACCAAGAATAAGTGTGATAAGGACAAAAGCAACAGATGAAGATTAAGCGAAAAGCAGTTACTGGCAACCCCACGAAGTTAACATTATTTTCCTAAGTCCTATTCTAAGGAGTTGCTGTTGACATACCAGTTAAATATAGCTTCTGAGGCTAGGAGAGGCATGCCTAGGCAAGGTTGGGTCACTTAAGTTGGGAGTTGGGGTCACTGGTAATTTTTCAGTCTTCTTGATTCATTTTCCCTATCCCAAGACCAGTGGGGGAACTAGTCCCAGTGAAGAGTCTTAAAGGAATGGGTTCCTTTTTACACCAGGGAGCTACTCATACAATGACTTGATTGTGCTTTACAGACAATTATTGGGGTAAACTCACCTTTCTGGTGAAAATATGTTCCAACATAGAAAAGAGTAAAGAAAGGGAGGTTCTCAAATCAATAAAACTATATTTGAGAATACTGTTTTAATACTGATATTGTATGATGATTCATTTGTGTGTGTGTGTGGAAGTGAGGATTGAACCCTGAACCTTTGCACTGAGCTACATCCCTAGCCACTTTTTAATTTTTAAACTTTGAGACAAGGTTTTCTTAAGTAGCTAGGTTGCCCGGGTTGAGCTCTGTTATGGCTTGTACCTAGATGTCCCCCCAAAGCCTCATGCAGTCATAGCTGGAGTTTCAAAGGTGGCTGGATTAGGGTGTGTGATGCTGGGATTAAGGGCGCCCCACCCAGGATGTGGGTGGCAGCACTCAAAAGGCAGGTAGCCTTGCAGGGATAAAAGGGACAGAAAGAAGGCAGGCTTGCTGCCCCTGCTGCTTGCTGCCTTCCGCCCGCCCCGCCATGCCACGGTCTGTTTCTCTACTTCAATGCCTCTCTGCCAAGCCACCCTGCCTTAGAGCCAGCCAGCTATGGACTGAAACCTCTACAAACTGTGAGCTAGATAAACCCTTCCTCCCTTACCTTGTGGGTGCTGGATATTTGTCTCATCAATGAGAACAGTAACTAAAACAAGCTCTCACTCGCAGTCCCCCTGTGTCAGCCTCCCAGGGGGCTAGAATTATAGACAGGCATCACCATGCCTAGCTCATAATTTGTTAAATTTTTTCACAATTCTTTAAAAATAGAAAAAAATGTGGAGAAACAACATGTGTCTGACAACACACGGTTACCTCTTGTTCCCATTCGTCTCCACTTCAACAGTAAACACCCCGATTTATGTATATTAAATGTTGCTTTTCCTCAGATTGATCTGTAGACTATACTAATTTAGGTGAAACTCTTTAATAAAAAAATACAGTAAAAGCATAGAAACTCGCTTTTGTACGTACAAAACTACATCTGGTTATTCTTCTAACGTCTACTTTTATAACTTTTATTTTATTAGTACATTCTTGCAGTGCATGCAGTATACAATCGTCTTGGGGAGTGTGTTCATGTACACACTACAGCTTGTTTGTTTCTTTAATTTCTTTCCCCTTCCCTCGTCCTTCTGTCCCCCGTCCCTCCTTGCCCTATCCAGATTTTCATTCTTGCTGGTATTGCTAACCTTAGCTCATGTTATTGCATATAATGTTTACATTCATTGAGGTTATTAGGTTCCTGTACATGGCGTATCTTTATTCTACTCACTAGTGTCTTTATGCTTCCATTCTGTCATCTGGAAGGGGACACATGACAACCTTCTGTGCTGATTGTGAGGATTAAGTGAGCACAGAAAGAATTTTAGCTTTCACACTGGCCTACTCTCACACTACAGAGTGTACTTCTTTTCCTACTTTTAGTTGGCCCAAACTCACTCTGCAAAGCATGTTTCTTTTCCTTTCATATCTTTAACAAATGTAAAACCTCAAAAAAGAAAAAGAAAGAAAGAAAGAAAGAAAGAAAGCAAGCAAGCGGGCAGGCAGGCAATCAAGAAAGAAGAAAGAAAGAAAGAAAAAAGAAGGAAGGAAGGAAGGAAAGAAAGAAAGAAAGAAAGAATTTTAAATACTACCTGATTCAGGCTGATCATTCAACAGTTGTATATTTATTTTAGGAAAATTACTTGCTTTTACATCTCACATAGCATGATGAAGAGTTATTGCATATTCAGAGGAATTAGCCTCGTGGACATTAGACTGAGCATCTAATCTTACAGTCATTACAATTGTGTTGCTTCTATTTGTCATCTAGTGACATCACGCATCATTTCTCTACTTCTGCCAGACGGGACCGCCGAGGGTCACTCCTGAAGGTCTGGGTCGCCTAGAGCCTGGGAGCCACCCAGTCCTATCGTGAAGTTACTGGCTACAGGACCAGAAAGAACCTTCTGGCCTTTCCGTGACCTGGCCCTTGGCATTGCTTAGTGCATACCAAGTCTGGAGAGCCCACTGACACCTGACTCAGAAAGGGATTCTGAAAATTACTAAGTTGCAGTGCTGCCTGGGTCCCTAACTTCACCATGCCTCTGATCCGAACATAAGACAGCCCATTAGCAAAGACTGGCTTCCTCACGGTCAGGATGGACATGTCTGGCATTATTTGGAAGCCTTGGGAGGCCCTTGGAGCCCTGTAGAAGGCCACCATGGCTGAGAGTTCTGTGAGTCTCCCTTCTAGCCTTTCTAAAGAAATCCCCTGCCTCTGCCTGTCCGAGTTCCTTCCCAACCCGTCTTCCCTCAGTCCCCCAACTTTCCTTACTGTTTGTGTCAGATAGTTCCCTCAGGGAAGCCACACGCGATCCTTCAGCCTAAATGAAGAACAGGTGTGCAAGGATCACTTCGACCAGGATTTAAACTTTGGTAAACACAACTTCTTTTTTTCTCGTGTTGGAGTTTTCTCCTATTGCAGGGCCTTCACACTGAGCTGCATCCCCTGTCCTTTTATCTATTGTATTTTGAGGCAGGGTCTTGCTAAACAGGACATTCTTAACTCAGTGGGAAAAACAAGACTTACTCAATAAATGACGCTGGGACTGGAGGAACCTTTCAGGGAGCGATGCAGTGTCATTTCTCACACCACAATGAATTTCCAGTAGATAAACATGTTAAAGTACTACCATAAGCTGTCAATAGGTATTTTTATGATTTTATAGTGGGTCGCAGCTTTTATGATTTTGTAGTGGGTACCGCACAAAATCCAGGTTTATCTTGATGACATTTCCCTTGAATGCAAATATAATGTGAAATTCTGAGAATAACTCGGACAAAAAGTGAGGAAAGCAGGCAGGTATGACAGAAAGGTTGTCCTGCACGTTTGTCTGAGAGTAACCATCACAACTTCTCAACTTTGCACAAAACCCACTATCACCTGGTAGAACAAAGAAACACTTCCACAAGGACATTCACCCTACGGCTGTCTTTTCAAACAGGTGTCACCTTGTGATTAAGGCTTGTGTCCAAGGATTAATCATTGTGTCTCAAACTACGGGATGAAATCCTCCCCATTTTTGGCCTTAAAAACTCCCCCTTGCCTCACCTCCTCAGCTGCACTCATAGTTTATTATGGCTTCCATATTGCTGTGGCAATGCCATTCCATTCCCAAGTAAATGTCATTATTCCTTTAAAACCTCTCGTTCGGATTGCTGTTTGGGTGCAGAAGATTTTACAACATTTTTCAGAGGAGAGAGATTGGAACCATGAGGTTGGAAGGGGCTCTGGGGGAGAGTGGACCTGAGCCGTGTGGGAAAGAAGATCTCCGCTGGGGCCGGGGAGCTTGGTGCAGGAGGAAACGAGCCCTCCTCTCAAGTCCAGCTCCAGGGGGACTTCTCCCCCAGCTCCTCACCGCTCTCCTCGGCTCGCGTTGGGAACACAAGTTGGGCCAGAATTGGAGCAGATCATCAGCTCAAGTCCAGCATCGGTGGCTAGGGATTTAGCTCAGTGGTGCCGGCACCTGCCTCGCAAGCGCAAGGTCCGGAGTTCGATCCCTGGTACCACCAAAAAACAAAACAAAAACAAGTGATAAACATTCCCAATCAAGTCCAGCATCAGCTGATGGTGACAGAATCCGTGAGGACGGGGTTACTTGGTCCCGAGCCACCCTCCCATCAAGAGTAGTGGCTGGCTCCATTCTGGGCCCCAGGGATCTGACCCTCCTGAGGGGTGTCATGGAGGAGGCCCCTGGGGGCGGTCGCTGGGCCACGGTCCCCTCAGTCACACCTGGAATCCCTTCCTTAGGGTCTTGCGTTGGGCCCTGGAGGGGGAGCGGGTGACAAGACCAAAGCCCCCACCCCAGCAGCACAAAATCGCTGCCCTCTTGACCTCACGCCCTCCAGATGCGAAGGCTTATGTCAGCCTTGCTGTTTCTAGCCGCCTGTTTGTTATATTTACTAACTCCACCTCTCTGTCAGCCTGTAGATAGGTGCCCCCTGTGAGATGCTGCCATCTGTCCTCAGAGAACAAAAGCTAGAAAATAAGGGAAATGCTGTAGGTGAAAAAAAAACACAGACAACAATAACTCAAGCATGGAATCATTGCTCAGCTTTATTTTCTGCAGTGACAAACATTTAATTGTACCCTCCAGCAACAGGGAAACAAAACAAGCAGGCCTGAGAACCCAATAACTACTAAAGGGTTAAAAACAGGGCCTAAGATTAATATGTCAGGTAATTCAGTAAACAAGCCCTACGGACGGATGCATTGTCTGGCACGGGACACACGGGCTTCAGTCCCTTTTTCCTACTGAGACATGGAGGTAAGCAGGGGCCTCAAGACCTGCATGACATTGAAGAGGACAAAAAGGTCTTCAATGAAGGAGGTGAACGCTCTCAGCAAAGAGGGTCTTGAGAAACCCATCTCCTAAATGGAAGAGAAAGTGAAAGTTAAGTGGATGGTCAGAGTCCCCACACACTCCAGTTAGACTTAACTTTTGTTTTTTTAGTACCGGGGGTCGAACTCGGGACCTTGCGCTTGCCAGGCCGGCATGGCGCCACTGAGCTAAGTCCCTGGCCCCAGACAGAACTCTTAGGAGCCTCCCTGTCTCCCTCAAAACGCCCCTCTGAGCACCCTCCCTGGAACCCCAGCCCCATGTGGGACTGACACCATCATGAAGCGGCCATCCACGATGAGCTCCCTGTGAATCTCCGGCGAGTCCTGGAACGGAGCCAGGGTTCTTCGGGTGACCTCTGCCTCCATGGGACACAGGAAAGGCACCCTGAGGTTGCTGAGGGAGAAACAGTTAAGGCACAGTCCTCCCGGACCTCCCAGCCGCCTTCCCCGGGCTCTCTCAGGCTGCCCCAGCGCCCCACCAGGCACCTTCAGGGGTCGCCCTCCCTGTCCGCCTCCGCGGACTGAAACCTTAAGGCCTTATGGGCGCGGTGGAACCTTAAGGCCCCAGCTCCTCCGTTTTTCCTCGCCACCGGCTTTTCTCTCTCCCTTTGGCCCCTTTGGCCCCATCCCGCGTTGCGTTGCGTTGCATTGCGTTGCGTTGCGTTGCGCGTTCCGTTCCATTCCAGAGTCTCTGGCTTCAGCCTCTCCTCTCCACCCCCAAGCCACTCCCCTCTCTAAATTCCTGCCCGCCCCGCCCTTGCCGCCTTGCCTCGCCTCGCCTTGCCTCCCTGATGTCCCCGAGGCCCCTGGCCCCAAAGGCCACATCCCAAAGGATACATTTCATGCAGGTGTGCCCCGATCCTACTGACCACCAGCATAGCCTGCCCACCGGACCCCTGGCCGAAAGATACCAACACAATCAGCAAAATGGTTCCGAGGTCTATGCCCTGGTCCACAGCCACGTTTGCTGAGGTGCCTTGGCTGTCGGAGATTCTGGAGTCACCCTGGTCATCTTCCTGGCCTTGCCCACCACCCGCACCACCGTCAGGGGCCTGCATGGCTGTCCGCCTCTTCACCTCAGAGCCAACCACCTCAACTCCCCACAGGCTCCTTTGCCTGAAGGAGGCGCCACGCGAAGCCCCGCCCCTTTCTACCCACAATCCACCTCGCCAGGCCCGTGCCACCTGTGCAGACAGGCCCTCCCCCAAAATGGACTTCTCTCCTGGAGACGTCTTTGGTGAATCAAGGCTACCGGGGCCCCTCACGCAGCTCCTCCCAGGAGCTCAGGGGTCACTCCTGTGCCTTTACACCAACGGATTCCAAGGTGTCTGGTGCCCTCCAGACTGGCCCAGCCCCGCGTCCCAGAGACTCTTTTAGCCATAGAGATGCTGAGTCCTCAGGAGACCCAGCTCTGTAACGGGTGCAGCAAGCAGGCTCTGCAGACCGCTTGGGGTTTCCTCCTGGACACCACTGGGAGGCTTTTGAACACAGGCATGGTCCCGCTGAGCCTGCCCAATGGACCAGGAAGACCCCACCATGCCCAGCGGGACACCACCACCCATGGGGCACTCTGCTGAGCCATGCACTGTCACCGAGCCCTAGCAGGGAGGAGAGTGCTGCTGGGCCAAGCCCATCCCTGCCCATCCCGTTCCCCATCACATACGTGGTCCAGCCTTCGGGACACAAAGATGGGGATGTAGACCTTTGCCAGTCCCCAACCTCAAGTCACATCCAAGCCACTCCCTGGGGCTAAGGTGGTCATTGTCATCCCGTTGTGCCTCCTGGAGAGGGAGGCTGGGGTAGAGGGGTGCTGTGTGAGTAGGGGAGCTGTGGGTGAAGATGGGAATGATGATCCAGGACTGGATGGCAGCCCTGCTACCTCCCCGTGGCCAGGGGCAAATGGCAGTGCCCTGGTCAGGGTCTGCCGGAGGGACAGGAAAGCCACCGCCAGTCGAGGTACATCCCCCCGTCAGGATGTTCTGTTGATATGGCCCTCAGATGCTCTCCCTCCCTCCATCCTGTTCCTAGGAATAAAGTCTTGCCACAGTCTGCTGAGCTGAAGATGCCTGGGGCCTTTGGCTGGGAGATGACCCTGTGTCTCAATCCACCTTGAAGAGGACAAGGCACCACAGAGGCAAACATAGCCCACTGTCCTCTAAACAAACAAGAAAGCATCCAGCAGCCCAAATCCTCTAAAAGGCCCCTTTCACCATTTCATTCCTTTGTTCTAAGCACCACACTTGAGTCCAGTGGGAGAGCATCTTGCCCGCCCCATCTAGGCATCACCTAGAAACTGCAAGAAACAAAGGGGAGAGGAGGGGGAGAGAGGAAAGGAAAGGAAACTGACAAGCAGAAACAAGTGGCTTCTTTGCAAAGACTGGGAAGAAGGCTCACAGAATTCTCAGCTTTAGTGGCATGGTAGAGAGACTGATGGACCTCCAAGTCTTAAGAATAATGTCAGACATGCCCATCACACCTGTGAGGAGACCACTCTTTGCTAACCAGTGCTCTTTTATTCAGAATGATGGCATGAATGGCCATATTAGGAACCCAGGTAGCACTGCATTTTTGTTTTTTACACAGAGACTTGCTATGTAGTCGGGCTCACCTTGAACATACTAATGTAGGCCAGGCAAGCCCTGAAATCATGGCAGTCCTCTTGCCAAGCTTCCAAAGTGCTGGGATTACATGTCTGTGCCACCATGCCCAGCAGCACTGCGTTTTACCAACTTTCTGAACCCTTTTCAGAATCCAGCTTTCTTGGCCCTGTATCCTTTGTTTGCATGCACTACAAGGCCCTGCGGGCAAGGTCCTGGAAAGGCTGGAAGATTCCTTCTGGGCCTCCAGGCACTAAATATCATAATAGGATTGAATGGCTTCTAGTACTAGGCTACCTAGACCATCAGGAGAGAGAGTCACCCTTAGAAATGGTTCTGAGGCATCCTCTCACAAAACTGGAGTTTGCCCTCAGAGAATACACAGGCAACAGCTGAGTCCGCTGTAGCTTTCCTATCCTGTAATGTGCATGGAAGTCTATGGGCTGTCGCCATCTCCACCCAAGAAGTGAAAAATCACCTAAAACACCTCCAATTCCTCAGTCTGGGGCTTGAAACCCACACATCATTGCTAGTTTTTGCTTGTAAAGAGAGCTCTTTCCTCATGAAACACAAAATGCAGTTCTGAGTGAGGTGAGGACACTTGTTAGATGCCAGGGAGGAGCTCACAGAAATAAATATGGAGAGAGCAGGAAGGACAGGGATAGAACAAACCAAACACAGGAGGTCAATGTCAATGGATTCATTCTGCAACAGGGAAAGTGGAGTCTCATATGAGGTAGGAGTAGGACGGGCAACAGCGTCTTCATGTCAGAAGAGAGTTTGGTTCACTTGCAGATGACAGCTGTTGGCAAGAGAGCTGGGCAGAGAAGCCTGGGAATGCAGGGCTTCTTTTGAAAGGGAGAGGAAGTACAAGGTTGCAGTGGTGCACTGGGGAGGCATACTGTGGCACCACCTGACCCTGAGGTACAGGGTATGAAAGGAAAGGACAGTTTTCACTGGAGAGGGCTGTGAGAAAGCAGTATCCCTGGTAACTGTTATGGTTCATATTAATAATGTACCCCAAAGGCAGGACTAATAATAATGTGGTCATAGGCAGGACTTTTGGAAGGTGATTAAATCACTGGGGAGGTATAAGCTGACTTGCTGTTAGGACACGGGCTCTGGTCAGAAGAGGCAGGTCACTGTGGGCATGACCTGGAACATGTATCTCCTTTGACAGGTCGTCCATATTCTCTCTCTCTCTCCTTCCTGGCTACCATGATTTGAGCAGGTTTCCTCTGCCCAATGCCTTCCACCATGCCATATCTGCCTTGGTGCCAGGTAAACACAGACAATAAATGTGCATCAAAATAAAACCCTCCTTTAATGTGTGGGTGTCAGGTGTTGTATCTCAGTGAGGAGGAAAGAGAGTAAGACAGATTGTCCACCAGGAGTGGGGTTATTGCTGTGACTACTTGGACATGTAGTTTAGAAGGCTCTGGAATTGGTTTGTGGAAGGAGTTTGGAAAGTTTGAACAGAAGATAGTGACTAGAGAAACCCTAGAAGGCTGTAAGATGAGATTGATGGGAGATTCTGATTAGTGCTTAGAAGACCAGAATGCAGATTCAAATGCAGATTGTAAAGAACAGCCTCAGGTTTCAGTTGGGTACAAGGACTCCATGGGCAGTTGGACTCAAGACCACGTGTGTTATGACTCAACAGAAAAGCTGTCTACATTTTGCTCATGTACTGTGACTTTGCAGGCCATTGATATTAAGGGTAGTGAACTAATTAATCTAGAGAAGGCATTTCAAGGCAGCCCGCTGTTCAGGCTGTAGTGTGGGTACTGTTGGGAGCTTTTCTCCAGCTCTACACTGAGAATCAAGAGCAAACAGTCTAGCGGAGTGATTTAAAAATTTTGAATATCAGCAGAAAGCAAGCGGCTACATAGTTGGAGCCTGTAAAGGTTTGACTGAGGAGAGGTCAGTTGCGGAAAGTATTAGCATTAAAAAATAGTGAAGCCCTGTATATCAGGACAATAGGAAAGATGACTTGATGGTATCTGAAAAATCAGCACGACCCCGTCCTTCACAGGCTACAGCATGCAAAAGAGAAAGACTTGGCTTTGAGAAGAGAGTCCCACGGACCACTGCTCAAGAAGGGCTGCCCAGGGAATTGGTTCCCTGGGATTTGGTTCACAGTGCTTTACCATCCAAACACTTAGAATCCCTTGCAACAAGGATAAATGGGGAGCCAGCTACTGATCAACCTGTGGGCTGACCTTAGCATCCTACAAGTGGCACTAGTTTCACAGGCATGCAGAATGCAATAGCTCTCAGTTCGGGAAGACTTCCACTCATATTTCAGGAGAAGGCCTGGGAGGCCAAGCAGTGTGGGCCTGAGAGGGCAGTGTGTGTGTCTATGAGAGTGAACTCAAAAGTGAAGTGGGGAGTCCTAGGAAGCTGGAGAAGCCAGGAACATGGAATATCTGAGAAAAGCTGCAGGCAGAGCCAACCCGAGAGAGAGGACTTGAGAGCTGCAACTGGCGATGGCATACGGGCAGGGCTGCCCACGTTGTTTGGAGTACACTTTTTACCATCACTTTCCTGAGTGCTGGACATGGAGCTACAGGATTTAATGTCTGACCACTTGGGTTTCCATCTTGCTTTGTTCCCATTCCTTTTTATTCTTCTACTCCTTCCTGGTGAATGGGAACATTTACCCTGTTCAATTGTATATTGGAAGTGCTTAACTTTCTTTTTTATTTTTTCAGTGGTTCACAGCCAAGACTTGGCTTTGAGTCTCAGAGAAGACTTTGAACTTGTACTTTTCAGCAATGCTGAACTGTCAAGCTTTGCTGAGTCTTAGAGATGAACTAAATGCATTTTTCATAAAGAGACATGCATGAGTCTTTTGGAGACCAGGGTCAGAATGGTTTATATCTACATGCCCCCCTATAGCCTCATGCACTCATAGCAGGGGCTTTTGGAAGGTGATTGGATCATGGGATCAATATGGTGGACTTGTTGTTGGGAGGTGGGGTCTGGCTAGAGAGGGTGGGTTACTGGAGGTGTGGCCTGGAAGAGTGTATCTCCTTTTCTGGCTGTTCACTCCTCTCTCTCCTTTCTGACACCACAATGTAAGCAGCTTTCCCCTACCTAGCCTCCTCCAGCATGGCTGGCTGATCTGCCTTGGTGACAGCCAACCATGGACTGTAAATGAAAAACCTCTCCTCCTTCAAGTTATGGGTATCAGGCATTCTGTTTCATTGAAGAAAAAAGAAAAGTAACTAAGCAAGTTAAGGGCCAAGCATCTTTAAAGGTGTGGGGTAGAAGAATGGTCTACGAAAAGGGGGATTACACACTATGAGTTTCAGAAGGCACAGGGAGGGGGTTGGGCAGCTGAGTCTGGGAAAGAATCATCGAGACTCTGGTGCTTTAAGCCTAGGTTTTTATTCCAGTCTCAACACATTACCGCATAAGGTCCATTTCTGCTTTCACCCAGTGAAGCCAATAACTTGAGAGACAGAGTCACAGGGTAAGAAAGAGCTTTACCAGCAACAACTGGCAAGTTGGAAGATGCGATCTTCAGTCCCAAAAACAGAGAAACACCCAGGGATCCCTCATTTGGCAGGCTAGGCAGGAGGATCACTGTGAGTTCAAGACCAGCCTGGGCTACACAGTAAGTTCAAGGACAGCCTGCACTACAAAGTGAGACCCTGTCTCAAAAAAAAAATAAACAAACAAACAAACGAATGAATAAATAAATACATACATAAAGGCTAATTAGCTTAGGAGTTGCAGGCACAAGCCCTATATAGGGATGTTGAACAGGTATATCAGACAGCTCAGCTCCAGGGTACAGTAGTTTCACATTTTATGGTAGGCCTGCTTTTCTGATGTTCAAGCTGCTATTACCTGAACCTCACCAGATGATCTGGCTTCTATAAATCTAGAGAAATGTTATTGATTAGCAAGGGTTTCGACCTGTGTCATTTTAGTTCCTTTCCGCAGAAATAGCTAAAGTTGCAGCCAATCATTAAAATACAAAGGCATGTTTCGCTGGAGAACAGGGGAAGAGAATGAAAGGTAACTTTTGCCAGGGAACAATTTGTAAGCCACTAGGCCGCTTGAGAGGTGTCATCTCCAGTAAAGCTGGTAGAGGTCACACAATATATTCCTCATGTGCAGCACCTCCAAAATTAGTAGATTTTAATATCAACTGAAAGCACGTGAAGGTGGAGATTTAGTTAGGTTTTCCCTTGGTCCAATCTAACGTCCTTAAATATTATAAATGAATGTTAAATTTGCAAGGGCCACATGACATGTGTTAGTTGTGTAGTATGTTTTCCTCCTATCATCATTTAATGTTCTGAAGGTCATTAACAGATGTCACAGTATCGATCATTCTTATATTCCCATTCTACTCAGATAGAGCAAGGTCTGGTCTTGCTTTCAGCAGCTTCTGCATCTGAGCAAGGATTTCCTGTCCGTTCCTCCTTTTCAAGTGGGAGGGAGGAAACTGTCCAGAAGATCCATCTGATGGGGTGTCCGGTTTGGCCCCTCTTTTGTTGTCTTCACCTTCATCCACCCATTGAACTAACAGTTCCCAAGTGCCCCTGGTGTGCCAGGCCCTGGGGAGCAGGCTTGCTTGCCTGGTGACTTCATTTTCAGTTGATTCTATATATCCTTCGCCACCATTCTGACATCCTATCTGCCGCATGAACATTTACGTGTTCTTACTTCTTAAAGTCTAGGTAACCCTGGGGTGGGGTGGAGAAATAGGCCAGGCTCTCCAGATCCCCCTTATGAACAGGCCCTGCCTCGGACCTGGACACTCTCAGGAGGCTGCTGGACCCACACATGGTCCTGATGAGCCCACCCTACAGGACAGGAAGAACCCTGTGATGCCCAAACACTCACCTATCCTGATCTCTCATAGCAGCTGGATCTTTGTTTCTATCTCTATCATCTTTTGTGTTGGAGAACGTTTTGCCCCATGCTGTGAGCTCCTGGTTCCCACTATGTATGCCCCCCTAGCACACAAGAACATAGAGAAACTTGGAGTTTAGGAGGAAACGATGGTACCTCTCACATGTATTTGCAGCTGAGGGTCAGCAGGCATGAGTGAATGAGTGAGTAGATGGATGAAGCCATTGTGTGTTTTCCACATGAATAAGGAGTTTGAAAATAGTACTAGCTGGAGGTGGTGTGAGGAATTGCTTCCATTTTTATAGGGCTCTATATGGGCCCAACTGCACGTTCCTTCTTACTACCCATTGCTCTGGAGTTTAAATGAAAGTGCCTGAAATGGACCCCACCCTTTCCCCATTTTTCTCTATAAGTATGCTGTCCAACACAGAAGCCACTAGTCACATGTGGCCATTTAAATATAACTGTCTTAAAATAAAATGAAAAGATTACTTAAAATTCAGTTAGATTCAAATACAGTTCTTCAGCACCTTGAGCCCCATTTCAAGCACTCAGCTCCATGTAGCTAGTGACAAGTGGCCAGTGTATGTTGCATGGGCAGTTCTTACCATCGCCTCTGTCAATCTGAATTTCTGGTTGTCATTCACAGCAGACATCTGAGGACTCCCTGATGTTTTGTAGTGCTGCCAAGTCCAAACATGTATATAGTGAAATGCAAATTAAACAATAAACTCCTGTTTATTCCTTTTCTTCATATCGCTCCTAGAATCTAGCTGACAAAACTGTACTGGAGAGGGTCAGATAGTGAATATATTAACCTTTATTGGGCACCTTTGCTGTCAGTTCTTTCCCTTGTTCTTGTTTTTTTATTTCTAACCAACTCTTTTACAAGGTAAAAACTATAATGACCCGGCACGGTTAAAGTAAACAATTTGTGACCAAAATGGGCCTCTGTGGCATAGAGGAAAACATTTTTTTAAAATTCTTCTATTCGTACATTTTATGTATACAATACATTTGCATTTCTCATTGGGAAATTGTACCTTTATATGATGCATCTTGGTTCTTCTTTTTTGGCATTTCCAGCCCTCCCTTCAAGTGCTCCACCCTTCACTATGGACAAAGACTTTGTTCCAATTTTTTCCATTTCTCATCATTTTTCCTTTCCCTTCTTTCCTTTCCCCTGCCTCTCCCACTTCCCCTACCCCTTTGGACCTTTTCTTCCTAGTTCGCATTATCAATCATTCATTCTAATCATTGATACATTGTAGATATACAATATTATGACATTTATCATTGCAAATTTGCACCTTTACATAATCTCTCTTGGTTCTCATTTTTCCCCCTTGCCCTGCCTTCCCTTCCACCCCTCTATCCCTCCCTATTTACAAAGACTTTTTTTTCCATTTTTTCATTGTCTCATATTAATTCCATTCCCTTGTTTCCTTTCCCCTACCCCTCCCACTTCCCCTTCCCCTTTGCCACTTTTTCTTCCTATTTCACATAATCTACTATACCTTTTAGTCCTTATTTACACTTTCAGTTTCTCACACTAGCGAATCTATTCGGTATTTATACATGTGTGCCCTATTTATTTTACTTAAGAGTATCGCCTCAATGTGCATCCATTTAGCTATAAATGTCTCTAATTTCTCATTTTTTATGGCTGAGTAGTACTTCATTTTATTTAAAAACCACATTTTCTTCATTCAGTCTCCAGTTGATGGGCTTTTGGGCTGTTTCCAAGTTTTAGCTATGACAAATTGTGCTGCTATGAACATGGGTGCACATATATCACTGTGATATGACTCTTTTAAATCCTTGGGGAAGATACCCAGCAGGAGAATAGCTGGGTCAAATGGGACTTCCAATCCTAGTTCTTTGGGGTATCTCCATAGTGATTTCCTCAGTGGTTGCACCAGTCTACACTCCCACCAGCAGTGGAGCAGGGGTCCTCTTTCCCCGCAACCCCACCAGCATTTGTTATTGGTTGATTTCATTATAGCAGCCATTCTTTCTGGAGTGAGGTGGAATCTCAGCTTTGTTTTCATTTACATCTCTCCAATGAACAGTGATGTTGAACATCTTTTCATGTATTTATTTGCTATTTCTACTTCTTTGGTTGAGAAATGTCTATTCATTTCAGATGCCCATTTTCAGATTGGGTCTTTAAATTTGGGAGGTCTGATCTTTTAAAGTTCTTTATAGATTTGAGATAGTAGATCTTTGTCTGAGGAACAGCATGGGAAGATTTTTCCCACATTGTGGGTTGTCTCTTCACACTGCTGGTGGTTTCTCTTGGAGGAGAAGCTTTTTAATAAGAAGAGATCCCACTTGTTGATTGTGCTAGTTCACGGGCAACTGAGGTTTTGTTCATAAAATCTTTTCCTACACCAATGTCCTCAAGAGTTCTACCTAACCTCTGTTCCTGCTGGTTCAGCATTTCTATTTTAATATTTAGATTTTTAATCCATTTCAATTTTAGTTTAGTGCATGCCGAGAGATATAGGTCTAGTTTTAATCTTTGGCATGTTGAAACCCAATTTTTCCAGCACCTTTTATTAAAGAGGCTCTTTTTCTTCCAGTGCAGGCATTTAGCTCCTTTGTCAAAGACAAGGTGGCTGAGTATTTCTGGCATTGTTTCTGCATCTTTTAATCTGTTCCACTGGTCCTCAAGTCTGTTCCTTTGCCATTACTATGCTTCTTTTATCACAGTAGCTTTGTAGTATAGTTTCAAATTGGGGTTCGTGATACCCCCTGCCATGTCTCTGTTACCTAGAATTGCTTGGCTATTCTGGGTCTCTTCTTGTTCCAAATGAATTTGTGGATTGTTTTCCCAAGGTCCATGAAGTATGCTGTTGGGATCTCAATTGGAATTGCATTGAATCTATATAGCCATTTTGGAACTATGGCCATTTTCACTATATTGATCCTTCCTACCCAGGAGCAGGGGATGTCTGTCCGTTTTCTGATATCATCTTCAATCTCTTTTCAGAGTGCTATAGTTTTCAAAGAGGAGGTCTTTGATTTCTTTTGTTAGGTTGATTCCTAGGTATTTCAGATTTTTGGATTGTATTGTGAAAGGAATTATTTGCCCTATTTCTCTCTCAGTGAGTCTGTTGTTCGTGTAGAGAAAAGCTATTGAATTTTGTGTGTTGCCTTTATATCCACCTACTTTACTGAACTTGGTTAACTCTAGAAGATTTTGATGGAATTCCTGGGGTCTTCTTTTTTTTTGTATATCCTTTTATTGGTACATTTTAGGTGTACAATATAATGACATTCATTATTGGAGATATGCACCTTTACATCCTCTCTTGGTTCTTATTTTTCCCCCTTCCCCTGCCCGCATTTCAACCCCTCCATCCCTTCCTATTTACAAAGACTTTGTTTCCTTTTTGGCATTTTCTCATATTAATTCCATTCCCTTCTTTCCTTTCCTCTACCCCTCCCACTTCCTTCCCCTTTGCCCCTTTTCTTCCTATTTCACATTATCTATTATACTTTTTAGTCCTTATTTACACTTTCAGTTTCTCACACTAGACAAACTATTCAGTATTTACACATTTGTCCTATTTATTTCACTTAAAGTATCACCTCAATGTGCATCCATTTAGCAATAAAAGTCTCTAATTTTTCATTTTTGATGGCTGAGTAGTATTCCAATTTATTAAGAAAATCACATTTTCTTTATCCAGTCTCCAGTTGATGGGCATTTGGGCTGTTTACAAGTTTTAGCTATTACAAACTGTGCTGCTATGAACATGGGTGCACATATATCACTGTGATATGATTCTTTTAGTTTTTGGGTAAGATACCCAGCTGGGGAATAGCTGGGTCAACTGGGACTTCCAGTCCTAGTTCTTTGAGGTATCTCCATACTGATTTCCACAGTGGTTGCACCAGTCTACACTCCCACCAGCAGTGCAGCAGTGTTCTTCTTTCCCCGCAGCCCCGCCAGCATATGTTATTGGTTGATTTCATGATAGCAGCCATTCTTTCTGGAGTGAAGTGGAATCTAAGCATAGTTTTCATTTGTAACTATTGAATGACCAGTAATGTTGAACATTTTTTCGTATCTTTATTTGCCATTTCTACTTCTTTGTGTGAGAAATGTCTGTTTATTTTAGATGCCCATTTTTGGATTGGGTGTTTAAACTTTGGAGGTCTGTCCCAAATTTATAGACCCAATCCAAAAATGGGCATCTGAAGTGAACAAACATTTCTCAGACAAAGAAGTAGAAATAGCAAATAAATACATGAAAAGATGTTCAACATCACTGGTCATTCGAGAGAGACAAATGAAAACAACCCTGAGATTCCACTTCACTCCAGAAAGAATGGCTGCTATCATGAAATCAACCAATAACAAATGCTGGCGGGGCTGTGGGGTAAGAGGAACCCTGCTCCACTGCTGGTAGGAGTGTAGACTGGTGCAACCACTGTGGAAATCAGTATGGAGATACCTCAAAGAACTAGGACTGGAATTCCCATCTGACCCTGCTATTCCACTGCTGGGGATCTTCCCCAAAGAATTAAAAGAATCATACCACAGTGATACATGTGCACCCATGTTCATAGCAGCACAGTTTGTAACAGCTAAAATTTGGAAACAGCCCAAATGCCCATCAACTCAGACTGGATAAAGAAAATGTGGTTTTTTAAAATAAAATGGAGTACTACTCAGCCATAAAAAATGAGAAATTAGAGACATTTATAGCTAAGTGGAAGCACAATGACACAATACTCTTAAGTGAAATAAATAGGACACACATGAATAAATATCAAATAGTTTCTCTGGTGTGAGGAAGTGAAAGTGTAAATAAGGACTAAAATATATAATAGGTAATGTGAAATAGGAAGAAAAGGGGCAAAGGGGAAGGAAGTCGGAGGGCTAGGAAAAAGGATAGAAGGGAATGGGATTAATATGACAAAATGGAAAAATAGGAACAAAATCTTTGTAAATTGGGAGGGATGGAGGGGTTGAAGGGAGGGCTGGGCAATGGTGAAAAATAAGAACCAAGAGAGACTATGTAAAGGTGCAAACTTCCAATAGCAAATGTCATTATATTGTATACCTAAAATGTACCATTGATTAGAATGAATAATCGATAATGCAACATAGGAAGAAAAGGTCCAAAGGGGCAGGGGTAGTGGGAGGGGCAGGGGAAAGGAAAGAAGGGAAAGGAAACATGCTGAGAAATGGAAAAAATGGAAATAAAGTCTTTGTCAATAGGGAAGGGTGGAGGGCGTGAAGGGAGGGCTAGGAATGTGGAAAAAATAAGAACCAAGATGCATTATGTAAAGGTACAATTCCCAATGAGAAATGTAATTGTGTTGTATACCTACAATGTACCAATAAAAGAATTTAATAAAAATAAATAAATTTTGGAGGTCTGATGTTTTAATGTTCTTTACAGATTTGAGATAGTAGACCTTTGTCTGAGGGATCTCTGGTGAAAATTTTTTCCTACATTGTGCCTTGTCTCTTCTCACTGCTGGTGGTTTCTCTTGCTCTGCAGAAGCTTTTTAGTAAGAAGAGATCCCACTTGTTGATTGTTCATGCTAGTTCACAGGCAACTGAGGTTTTGTTCATAAAGTCTTTCCCTACCCCAATGTCTTGAAGAGTTCTACCTAAGCGCTGTTCCTGTTGGTTCAGCATTTCTGTTTTTATGTTTAGATCTTTAATCCATTTCAATTTTAGTTTAGTGCATGGTGAGAGATATAGGTCTAGTTTTAGTCTTTGGCAATTTGAAACCCAATTTCTCCAGCACCATTTATTAAAGAAGCTATGGTTCCTCTAGAGGGGATGTTTGTCTTCTTTGTCAAAGATGAGGTGGCTGAGTGTGTCTGGAGTTGTTTTTGCATCTTCTAATCTGTTCCACTGGTCCTCAGGTCTGTTTCTTTGCCAGTACCATGCTGTTTTTATCATAGTAACTTAGTAGTATAGTTTCAAGTTGGGGGTTGTAATACCCCCTGCCATGTCTCTATTACCTAGAATTGCTTTGTTATTCTTGGTCTCTTCTTGTTCCAAATGAATTTTTGGATTGTTTTCTCAAGGTCCATGAAGTATGCTGCTGGTAATTCTCTTGGGATTGCATTGAATCTATATAGCACTTTTGGAAGTATGGCCATTTTCACTATGTTGATCCTTCCTACCCAGGAGCAAGAGATGTCTTTCCATTTTCTGATATCCACTTCAATCTCTTTTATCAAAGTGCTATAGTTTTTAGAGAAGGGGTCTTTGATTTCTTTTGTTAGGTTGATTCCTAAGTATTTCAGTTTTTTGGATGTTATTTTGAAAGGAAATCTTTGCCCTATTTCTCTCTCAGTTAGTCTTTTGTTTGTGTAGAGGAAAGCTATTGATTTTTGTGTGTTGACCTTGTATTCAGCTACTTTACTGAATTTGGTTATTAAGTCTAGAAGACTGTTGGTGCAGTTCTTGGGGTCTTTGATATAGAGTATCATGTCATCTGCAAATAATGACAATTTGACTTCTTCATTTCCTGTCTTTATTCCTTTTATTTCTTTCTCTTGTCTAATTGCTGTGGCTAACGTTTCCAAAACTATATTAAACAGGAGTGGTGATAGTGGACATCCTTGTCTTCTTCCTGATTTTAGTGTGAAGGATTTCAGGTTTTGACCATTTAGTGTGATATTGGCTGTTGGTTTTTCATAGATGGCCTTTATCAGATTGAGGTAGAGACCATCTATTCTGATTTTTTGTAGGATTTTTATCATAAATGCATATTGGATTTTGTCAAATGCTTTTTCTGCATCTATTGAGATGATCATATGGTTTTTGTCCTTGGCTCTATTGATATAGTGTATTACATTGATTGATTTGCGTATGTTGAACCATCCCTGCATCCATGGGATGAATCCCAGTTGGTCAGGCTGTATGATCTTCTTGATGATCTTCTGCATTCTATTTGCCAGTATCTTATTAAGGATTTTTGCATCTATGTTCATTAGCGAGATTGGCCCATGGTTCTCCTTTTCGGTTGGGTCTTTCTCTGCTTTGGGGATCAAGGTGATGCTTGCTTCCAGGAATGAATTTGGGAGTATTGCTTCCCTTTCAATTTTGTTGAAGAGTTTCAACAGTAGTGGCAGTAGTTCCTCTCTAAATGTCTTGTCGATCTCAGCAGTGAAGCCATCAGGACCTGGGCTTTTCTTGGCTGATAAGTTTTTAATTACATTTTCAATTTCATTGATTGATAGTAGGTTGTTCAGAATTTTTTGGTCTTCTTCATTCAACTTTGGTAATTCATATGTGTCTATGAATCTGTTCATTTCTTCTGTGTTTTCCATCTTATTGGTAAGTAGGTATTGATGATCCTCTGGATTTCTGCTGAGTCTGTGGTAATTTCACCCTTTTCATTCCTAATTGCATGGATTTGGGCCTTTCTTTCCTTTTTCTGATAAGGTTGGCTAAGGGTTTGTCAATTTTGTCGATTCTTTTGACGAACCAACTCTTGACCTCATTGATTTGCTATATTATTTTCTTATTCTCCATTGCATTGATTTCTGCTCTCATCTTTATAATTTCCTCCCTTGTATGAGTTTTGGGTTTGTCTTGCTCTTCTCTGTCTAGAAGCCTGAGGTTCACCATCAGGTTGTTTAATTGTGCTTGCTCTGTTTTCCTAACATGAGTATTCACTGCTATGAATTTCCCTCATAAGACTGCTTTCATTGTGTCTCATAGATTCTGATATGTTCTCTTGTCATTGGCATTTATTTGAAGGAACTGTCTGATTTCTTCTTTAATTTCCTCTGTGACTCATTGGTTATTCAGAAGTGTGTTGTTCAATTTCCAAGCCTTTATGAAGTTTTTCCAGTTTCTTTTGCTGTCGATCTCCAATTTCATGACACTATGGTCTGATAATATACAGGGGATAACTGTAATTCCTTTGCACTTACCTAAATATGTTCTATGAGTGAGTATGTGGTCTGTTTTGGAGAACGACTTGTGTGCTGCTGAAACAAATGTGTATTCTGACTTTGTGGGGTGAAACATTCTGTAAACATCTGTTAAATTCATTTGTTCAAGAGTTTGATTGAGTTCTAGTATTTTGTTGCTTGCTTTTTGTCTAGTTGATCTATCTATTTGTGGCAATGGGGTATTGAGGTCCTCCACTACTATTGTATTAGTGATTATATGATTTTTCATGTCCATTAGTATTTGTTTTATATAGTTGGGTGCACTAGTGTTTAATTCATAGATATTTATGATTGTCATCTCTTTCTCTTGGATTGTTCCCTTTACAAGGATATAGTGTCCTTCTTTGTCTCTCTTAATCAGTGTTGGTTTGAAATCCACTTGGTCTGCAAAGAGGATAGCTACTTCTGTTTTTATTTGGGTTCCCATTGCATGGAGTATTGTTTTCCACCCTTTAACTTTCAGTCTATGAGTTTCTTTTTGAATTAAGTGTGTTTGTTGTATGCAGCATATTGTTGGGTCTCGCTTCTTGACACATTCTGCCAGCCTATTTCTTTTGATTGGTGAAGTGAGACCATTAACATTGATCATTATAACTGATATGTTTTGGGTTATCATTGTCATGACTTTTTTTTGTTTGATCCTCCCCCTTTGCTTTTAATTTCTTGTCATGCCCGGTGGATTCATTCTGCTGGGCTTCCTGGGGTTGTGATCCTCATTGTCTTTTCCTAGAATTTTTTTCTAAAATTTTTTGTAGTGCTGTTTCAGTATTCATGAAGTTCCTAAGGTGCTCTTTGTCATAAAAGTATCTTATTTTACCATCAATTTTGAAAGATAGTTTTGCAGGGTACATCAATCTGGGTTGGAGGTTGTTTTCCTTTAGGGCTTGAAAGACATCACTTCCAAGCTCTTCTTGCCTTCAGGGTTTGCACTGAGATGTCTGCTGTGATTCTAATGTGCTTTCCTTTGTAAGTGATTTGTTTCTTTTTTCTCACTGCATGTAGAATTTTGTTCTTCTGTTGGGTTTCTGGAATCTTAACAATTATATGCCTATGTGTAGATGTTTTTATTTTTATTTATTTATTTATTTTTTGGCACCAGGGTTTGAACTTGGGTCCTTGAGCTTGCGAGGCGCTGGAAACACTGAGCTAAATCCCCGGCCCCCATGTAGATTTTTTTTGATCAAGGCTAGTTGGAGTCCTATATGCCTTGCTTATCTGAATGTCAAATTCTTTCCCCCTGCTTGGGAAGTTTTCTGCCATGACTTCTGTGAATAGTTTTTTATGTCATCTGCACTCTCTCCTGTTTCTTCATTGACTCCAGTCAGTCTTATGTTATTTTTCTTTGCATCATCTAGCAGCTGCTGGATTGATTTCTCATGGTCCCTTACAATTTTAAAGAATTGTTTCTTTTCCTGGTCACTAATTGCAATACTATCTTGTATATCTGAAATTCTGCCTTCACATTGGGTCATTCTACTGCATAGACTTTCAATGGAGTTTTTAATCTCCTGGAAGTCTGTTTGCATTTTTTATGGATTCAGTTTGTTTCCTATGTTGGCATTCTGTCATGTTCCTCAGCTCCTCTATTTTTTTATCTGTATCCTCTCTAGATTTATTAACCATGTCTTGCACTATGGGCACAATCTTTGCTGTTATGTGAGAAATTATTCCTGATTTCATTTTTTCCAGATCCTCTTTCATTGCTAGTTCAGGGAGTCCAGGTTGTTGAGTATCAGAGTGTTCCATCTCATTTCCATTTGGGGTTGCTGTAAGTGATCTGGGAAGTCTGGTTCTGAGGCTTGTTTACCTGTCTTCTCATTTCCACCAGAGCGGGGGGTGTTCTTGGCACCCACGTGGCTCCCCTCCACTGTGCTAGGAGCTGTGGCATGCCTACCTGGAAGCCTCCTCCAGGCTGGGAGCTGTGGCATGCTGACCTGGAAATCTCCTCTGGGCTGGGAGCCATGGCACACCAACCTGGAGACCTCTTCTGTGCTGGGAGCTGTGGCTCGCCTACCCGGAAGCCTCTTCCAGGCTGAGAGCTGTGGCACACTGACCTGGAAGTCTCCTTTGGGCTGGGAGCCATGGCACTCTGACCCGGAGGCCTCCTCTGATAGCATTGGGCATTTTAAAACAGACAAATTTTTTCTCTTGTGTTTGTAGAGCTGGGTAGGTTGGTCACACCCTGACCAGGATGGGATGAGGCCTCTGATGTTGCCTGCTGCCCTGCATTTGCCACACTCTATGCATCCACATTTGCCCCACCCTGGTCCTCCAGTTGTAGCTATGCCCCCGCCAAGGGTTTTCTGACTTCTTAAAGGAATAGTCCTCTCATTGTAGCTGTGACCCTCTAATGGTTTTCTGACTTTTTAAAGGGATAGTACACAATTTTTCTTCCTGGGGACAGAAAATAAAAGTTTCTTCTCTCTGGTTTTCCATAAGCCCATAAGTTGTTTTGAAATCAGAAGCTTAGCTCATAAGGCCAGTTATTATATAAAAAAGGAAAGAAGACAAAGAGAAATTAATGAAAAAAGGCAGCATGGCTGTTGATGCATGCCCACATAAGAGTAATTTAGTCTGCAATAAGACAAGATGGTAGCAACCCTGACCAAAGCACACAGAGAAAAAGCTTTTCGTTAACTAGAGTAACCAGCAACCAAGGTTATTTAAAAAAACAGGGGGAAGGGTATAGCAAACTAACACAACACAAACCTGGAAAAGCCATTTATAAAAACTGGGGTAAGCTACAGAATTTCCAAGAAGAGTAACAAAGTAACAAACGAAACAGAAACTTAGAAATAGATCAGGTTAATTTCAAACTACAACAAAAAATATATGGAAAGCAAGGCAGCAAGGCATGCCAAATAAAACAATGTGGCTACTATTGCATCTGGCAGAGGGGATATGAGTTACCCTCTGCCTCTCTTCAGGTCCTCGTCCTCACTCCAGTGAAAAATGGAGAAGTGGGGCTCTTAGCAGAATATGAGGGAGTCAATACTGATACAGTACAAAGCAAAAGTTCATTTAAAGTGTGCCAAATGTAGAGGAAGCAGAAGAAAAGCTATCTCAACAGCAGAATGGTGCTGCAAGGTAGGGGGCATCCTGCTCAGGATGCCCCGGTGAGTGTGAGATATGTCCATCCTTACAAGGGCAAACCATTTTGTTGATTGGGGTGGGCTAAGCCGATCAATCTTTGTTTCTAGGATGGGGACAAGGTCAGGATACAGTAAATGTGAGTAATACTTTCCTAAAGGTTACAGTAGGGTACGTTTTTTTCTAGCCCATGGTATATGATAAGCATGTGATGATCTTACAGTCTTCATCCACAGTTAAGCATATGATGCTTTGGAGTTTCCACACCACATAGAACTGTTCTAGGACAATCTGATACCTGTTTTCAGTGTCTGGGACAAATTGGAGAAGGGCGATGACTTATTTCTATTAGTGTTATTAGTACTTCATTAAAAGAATCAAGTGGCAATTTGTCTTTCGCTTCTGAAAGAATTGCCTTCACATAAAACCAAGGCAGTCCCTAGGTAGTAAGGCAGGAGAACTTGCATGACATGAATAAAATGCATTAAATATTACATATCCTTCTAATAACTATGAAATATAATAGCAATTAAATATTTTAATGTTTGGTTTGATACTGACACAAACACTACAAAATATCTATGAATATGATTTTGAACTATGAGGAAAATACACATGGGACATTTTATGAGGTACCTCTTGAACAATAAAATATTATTTTAGAAGATCACTATTTTCTGGAAAAGGAGGCTGACTTTGAAATGAAGTCCATTTTCCTCAAACTTAATTTATGGATTCAGTGCGATCCCAACAATGAATCTGAACACGATTTTGAGTGTGCGTGGACAGCAACGTTGCATTATAAAATCATCTGGCAGAGGAAATGTGCAGGAGCATTGAAGGGAAGAGCTTGTCATGGGTACATGTGAGGTGTACATGAAGGCAGTCACTTAAGCGGGCAATGATCTAATAAGTCAATACTGTGGGTAGTTGGAGTTCATTCCCCAGGAGATGACTAAGTAGAAAACACACACCTCAGATTCTTCCTTGGCATATCATGAGGAAGCTGGCTTATGTAACCACCAAACAGCCTACAGTCATTGTTAAAGGACTCCTTGCAGGGGCGACATAATTCTGTCGCATCCAGCTGGGGCTGTGTTAGAGCCACCATGCTCTTAGTGAGTTTGGAGCCTCCAGGATGAGAGTCATGGGTGATGTTTGCAAGTAGCCTTGTTTATTAAAGAAGAGACCTAGCTATAAAATGCAGAATCGAAACACAGTAGTCAGTATATGAATCTTTGTGTCATTGTCTATCCTTTAAATGTATCAATACCCATGCTTACCAAATCATTCATAGTAAACCGGAACTTATTTTTCACTCTGCAGATGGGTATGTTTTAAATATTTTGTCAATTAGTATTTTGAATTAGGAACTCATCTCAGAGTCCCCTCTGGTGAATTTTGAAATTAGAATTCAGGTGTGTAAGGAACCCTTGCAGTGTAGATCTTAGCTGCTTTTCCAGAGACAAGAGTATGATTTTTCTGGTCTTTCTATCTGCAAAGGTGCTATGCTCAGGGCTTGGGCCCTGATGTCTCTCTGGGATGTCATAGAGGAGTTAGCTGCAGGGGTCAGCAACTCCATTGTTGCCATTTATTCTAGAGAATCCCAAGCTGAGAAGATTCATGTTCTCTCTGGGAGTCCAAAACACTTCCTTTCCTGGTCTTCTGTGGTAATGGAATTGCATTTTGATTATGTCATTTTTTGTCAAAGAATGAGTTGCCCCTAGTCTATGACCTACTATCACTATTCATGGTCACCTAAACATAGAACAGACAGAAACATTTGGTGAAATTTGAGGGAAGAGAGTTGGTGGTACTTTTCAAGAGTCTTTCCAAGTCAGGATCAGCAAGAATGAATGAACCAATCGTCAGGCTGTGTGTTTTCCACAGGAACAAGGGATTTTGGAACTTGGATGACTTCAGGAGTGAGGGAATTGTTTTCATTTAGGGTGGACTTATTCTGGGCCAGACTGTAGGTGCCTCTCTCATACTCATTTCACTGTGGGCGAATGTGAAGATGCCAGGGAACTTACTTCAGACAATGGGCACTTTGGCACTCACAGGTTGCAGTCATGGTGCACTTGCATGTGAATGTGTGTACACTTGATTCTGTGCACTGTGTGTGCATGTCATCTCTGGCTACTTACATAATTTGCTCTACCATCTGATTGGGCCAACTTATGCTTCCTTCTCTGAGAGTCCTTGTTCATACCCTACCTCCTATGCACCTGCTTCTCCTGGACCCTTCAACCCTCCTCCTATCTTCTGTGGAACACATCCATTCTCATCCCATCATACACATCTCTGCACCACGCATCCTTTTCTGACAGTGAGAATCAACCCTTTTCAGGATGCCTTAGTAATCTACCACACAGAGTCTGCCAGATCTGGCAACAAAAGAGAGTGGACCAAGAAATAGTGTTAATTCCTGAAGGGAAGATATTTCTGGAGACCTCCCAATGAAAAGTACTATGCCACGGTGCCTTATCCAATCCCCATATCTGTGATATTATACACTGAGCTTATTTTATCTGAATAGAATAAGCCACTAAGCTGTCCAATGCAAAACTGGTATCAAATTTAGAAAGGAGAGGTGAGGCATTCTATACACACATATATGAAGATTTGGGACAACAGTTGATGTATCAATTGGCATAGAATCCTTACTATAGATGAAAATGATAAAACTGGGTAAGCGATAATTAGTACGTTGTTGCATGCTAATCATATGGCATGAATGGTAAGAAATGAATTTTAAAAGGCATATAGATATAGTCTGTGACGGTGCAGAAAACCTCCAGGAACAGGTGAGATTTGACAGGAAACATGAAGGAAGCCGATAATAAAATCAAAGCAATAGTAAGAGAGATCATGGTATGTCCCAGGCACCAAAGAAACCCTTAGTATAAATTCCCTCAATGTCATAGCAGCCCAATATGGTGGTCCTTACTTAACAGATGAAGACACTGAGGCAAGAGATCACTGAAAGTTACAAGTTACAGTGGTGGGGTTTAGATCAGTGACAGAGTGCTTGCCCAACATGAGTAAGGTGCTAGGTTCAATTCCCAGCATATCCAAACTAAATTAGGCCAGGCGGGAGAGTTGTGTTTGCATCAGCCTGTGGACTATAGGCAACCTAATTAGACCCTGCCCCAAAACACACACACACACACACGCACACACACAAACACAATCAGAGGTGCACATCTGGGAGGAATGGCTTGAATGTGAATCCAACCTTCACTGTCTCCACCCATATGCATAACCACAACCACAGTACATAATAAATTAATGAGTGATTGCTACTTCTTTCCATACAGGTTGAAGCCCAGGACATTGACTTAGTAGGAAGTGTGAATGAGAAAATTTCATGCTTTAGATCTATACTGTCCCACGAAAGAATAGTATCATGTATTCTGAGATGAGCTTTAAAAAGGTATTCGGTTATGGGGGTTCTGTACTTAACAGTGGATTAATCACATGTTGACTTCTTAGATGAATGTGCTGTCACACAATGGGTCCTGGTTGGAGGAGGTGGATCACTTAGAAGTTTGGTGACCTTGAATGGTGTATTCTTGTCCTCGGCTCCTTCCTTCCTGTCTTTTCTCTCCTCTCCTCTCCTTTCTCCTGCCCTCCTCTACCCTCACCTTCCTGGCTGCCATGAGTTAAGTAGCTTTCTTCTGACATGTTTTCCACCATGTCCTTTCTGCTTTGTATCCAGCCACCATGGATGTACTGAACCCTCTGAAAATCTGAAACAAAATAAACCCCTGCCCCGTTAAGTTGCCTGTGTGAAGTATTTTGTCTAGGTAATGGAAAAATGACAGATACAGTATCACCTGTAAGCCATAGGTCAAGGAGACATACGAAGTACTTGTATAGAAAAAGTTCTTGTGTGCTAATATTCATCTAAGAGACCACAGGGTTCTCCTTCCTTTCAGCTCTGAAATCACTCCATGTGTTCACCTAATAGCCAAGAATGCACACATATGTGTAAGCACAAGAGCAGTAACCACAGAAGGCTTCTTGGTGGAGGGTGCAATTGAGCTGGATCTGGATAGAGATGGGCCACGTTTTCAAAAGTGGAAATAACAAGAAAAATAAGCCAATAGCTGAACAGTAGGTTTGGACATTGGGAGATGGTATAGTTCTAAAAAGACTATGAATAAACACTTGCATAAATGTATTAGTTACTTTCTCATTGCTGAGATGAAATACCCAACAAACCACAAATTAAGGAAGAAAGGTTTATGTAGCTCAGTTTGTAGAGGTTTCAGTCCATAACTGGCTGGCTCCAAGGCAGGGTGGCTTAGCAGAGGAGAACCAGTTCCTAGCAAGCAGAAGACAGCAAAAGCAAGTAAACAAGGGGAAGACAAATCTCTTTCTGTTGCTCATATTGTATCCAGACCACTAGGACTACAGAGGTGCCAAACCAATCAGTGTACTGATTTAGTAATCACCCGCTCCTAATCCCACCATCACACACTCTAGATTCAGCCACCTCTGAAAAGGCCCCACCTATGACCACATGAGGCTTCGGGGTGACATGTAGACCCAAAGTGTAACAAAGAGCAAAAGCTTGAGTCATTCATGAGCCATGCAGTTTGTGCTTACAGACCTGGAAAGAGTGGAAAGAGCTATGATTTCAGACCCTCCAATGACATTGTTCAGAGGTGGGGCCATAGACTCATTGTCAAGGAAGCCCTCCTAGTGACCAGCCCATTAAATTAGTGCCCTGTAGAGTTGAGCTCCTGTAGAAAATTCCCCTCCATGATGTGAACATGGCAACCCCTTCAGACAACAATCCAATCTGTATGAGTTTAGTTCATTTTAAGTCTTAATTGTGTGTGTGTGTGTGTGTGTGTGTGTGTGTGTGTTGTATTGAATCAGGCATATGGTGTGTTACAGGTTCCTTAAGAGATGGTCCCTTGGGTTTCCAACTGATGACAGGGAAAATCCTTATGCACAGTGGCCAGTATTCTGTTTCATGTAACATGATGAGTTTTAAAAAAAATATTTTTGTTTTGTAAGCATTGCCTTGAACCATCCTGGTGATCCTGACCCTGCAGTGGTGGTTAACTTAAAAATAAGGAAACAGCTGATGCTCAGGGCTGAGCTGGTGTTGCCCAGGACACATAGTGTCCACTGGCCACCAAGGACTGTATTAGGCCTTTGTTTTACAGACTTGTTGGGTAGATATTGAAGGGGTGTGTCGGTTTAAGTCATGGCCATTTTTGTGAGATTTCTTATCAGAGACCATATTTGTGTGATTTGTTTTTTAACCTGAAAGAGAGGAAAGTAACATGCTGAGTGTGTGTGTTTGACATTATGACAGCTTTTTGTAAATAAAGAGGGAAATAGGAGTTGAAGGGAGGGGAGGGGAATGGGAACAAAAGAAGCGGCGAAATATGTTCATGTACAGGTACAAATTTCCATATGATGAATGCAACCACTAAGTATGCCTAAAATGTACCAATGACATTTTTTAAATGACAAAAAGTAACATAAAATTAAAAAATCAAAGAAGGCCTGGAAATGCAGCTCAGTGCCAAGGCGCCGGCTTCAATCCCCAGTACTAAAAAGTAAAAAGGGAGAGAAAGCCCTGAAAAACAGATTATGACAGGTGATGACTGGTCGGGTAGTAAGCTGCCTTTGAGTGATGTTTTCTCTTTTCTTAACAACATGAGTATGCACTTTACATAATTTGTTTGGTTAAATTTGAATGTTCTTCCTCATATGCTATCTTCAAAGAAAACATCTTAACCTGATGATTTCGATGTGGAACCGTGGAGTTGGGCGGCCTGGCAGGCTCGGGGCTGTGCACTCACCACTTTGCTGGGGCTTCGGTGGTAAAAAGCGCATTAATAACCACTGCATCAACCAGATGTCATCCTGGTGCCTTCCGTGCGTTTTCCATAAAGCAAATGGTGTTTCTGGAACTTTACAAACAATGCTAATAGTTTTGTTTGGCAGGAATTTGCTGTTTTAGGTCCCCGAAGGGAATCAAGTAACCAAAATCTCATTTCCCATTTTACTTTAAAATACAATTTTGGGAGGGATATTTTCCATGACATTGAAATCATTTGGACCTGTTTAATTTTGGTTTGGGTTATACGCTCTAAGAATTCTTCAAATGCAAGTATTTTCCTTGTGCACATTTGGAAATAGATCTTCTGGTGGGGCACTTGAAGTTTCAGGTCACTGTGGATACTTCTTAGTTCCTCTTGTCAGCCCAGAGTGGATTGGTTATCATTTACTACTCAAAATTCATTCTTGCCAAGCATAATGGTGTACTATTGCAATCCCAGGAATCGGGAGGCTGAGGCAGGAGGACTGCTGCGAGTTCGAGGCCAGCCTAAGCTACATAGTGAGTCCAAGGTCAGCCTGAACTAAATAGTGAGACCTTCTCTCAAAAAGCCAAAAAAAAAAATTCATTCTCATGGCATCGAATGAATTTTGGTCTTAGTGACCCACATAAGTTTCCTTTATAAGGTTTACTGTAAATTTCAATTTACAGAAGTAAAGTAGAAATTAATGTGTGTTGAATGCCTTTGAAATTATTCTATAATTGTATGTTTCACATAATTTTTGCCACTTGAATTCTGGTCTTGTTCCTTTATCATAAATTTTCTTAAAAATAGACATTTGAGATAGTCTTGATTTATAAACGATGTCACTGATATTTTATAACTGTAATTTTGTTTAAAGGTCAGTCCTTGTCCTTCATTAAAAACAGTTAGAATTTTGTCTCAGAGACATTTGTATAGGATCAGTTTATATTACTAAATGTAGTTCCTGGCCTTTTTCATAAGTATTTCATAAGCACTGTGTTAAGACAAATTTCCAATATGATTAACTCACATATGGGAGAAAAATGTCTTTGTGTATTTTCCATTTCAACAGTTATTGAGCTCAACTGGCTACCTAGGTGAATCTTTTGTTTTAAAGACCCAAACCATTAAATTGGTTTAATATCATTACATTTTTAGAAATTTTAGTCTTTGTATATAGTATTTCATAAATCTACTGAGAATGGAAAAAAATTCTTGATAAATCATTGTTCAGCACAAAGCCCACTTGAAAAATCTGCATTATTGGGCAGGTCGTGGGCCACCTCTGAGTAACATTTAGGATTTCATTATCCCACAGTTTTGTAATAACTATCACATCATTGAATTCAATTCAATTCCATCTTTAAATATTTATTTCTGTCATTTGAAAATCACTGGGGGATTTCAGTTGACAAATGAGGAAATCTATGTCCATATTTGTGGGAGTGAATGGCTCTGGCTAATCAACTTGGAGTATGAAATTATATTTTAGAACCATAATGATACATTTAATATATTTTTGTTTTCTTTTGCTTTGCTTTGTTGAGACAGGGTCTCACTAGGCAGTTCGGGCTGGCTTTGAGCACACTATGTAGCCCTGGCTGGCTTCGAACTCACAGTGATCTTCTTGCCTCTGTCTCCTGAGTTCTGGGATTACAGGCATGCACAACTACACCCTGCCTAATACATATATTTTAAAAATTTTTATTGAGAATATTGGTACATTTACGTATACCTTATGGTCACATTCATCACTGAGAATTTGTACCTGTACATTACATATCTTGATCCTTATTTTTTTCCCATTCCCCTGCTCAGCCTTCAACCCCTGCACCTCCTTGAAATTTAATCATTGCCCATGTCTTCTTTCTCAGGTATTACCATTAAATATTTAAAAGATTTTTGTAAATTATATTTACAAAAGGAGGAGGATAGCATGGCCAAGGCCAGGCAGTTAGGCACATAAAGTGGTAGGAATATGCTACTCCTCCTTTAGCAGTGAGGCTGCTGTCCCTGCCCTTTTTGCCACAAGTGCTGATTGTGCCTTTATTGCTTCAAGTGCAACCTTGTCCAGTTGAGTAATAGGAAATACATATCTGCTTATAATCATGCATTTACCTTCTGACTCCCAATATATATTCAAGGAGAAAAGTCAATTAAAGAAAAATATCTTATGTTTTGCACAAAAACCTAAGGAGTCCAATCTATGTATCCTGATACTTTCAGTGAGGCAAAAGCCTTTATGGACGAGTTTGCTTAACAGGCTTTTTGCTGGTTGATTCTTGATACTGACTTGAATGATGTAAATTATCTCATGTGCAAGTAATTCAATGACTCTAATATTGATGCAGTAATGAAGTTTTCTAAATCTATCTCAATTACACTTGGGAAACTGGAGGATTCATTGCTGGTACTTGTGATTTATTTTGTCTGTATTGTTGGTCCTTTCAGGAATGCAGAATGCAGGAATTGCCACTGTAGCCTCACTAATCCTAACTTCTGTTTACTTCAAATATTATCAATGTTTGGAATAAGGACATTTTTATTACATAACCACTGTGGATAGTATCATAGAGCCGCATTTACCAAAAAAGAGTAGATTTCTCAATCTGCACTGTGTATCAGCAATTATTCATTTTTTTTCCTCTTTCTTCTGTAGGACCTGTCTAAACTCAAATCTTAGTAACATTATTTAGCTTGCAGAATAAATCATGAAAATGACCTGAGTATTAGCATGCCCTTCCAATGCAAACAAGTTTTCAAGTTACTATTCGGTCACTGCCATTATACACCAAAATGTACTTGTATTGTTGGTATTTTATGATCTGCTATTGCATTATTCAGTGACGTGCAGTTAAATAGGACTAAAAACACATTTAAAATGTTATTAGCCATAACTGTGCTTGGTAGATTAGTGTCAATAATCAACAACAAAAATCAGGAAAACAGGAAATCATTTCAAAGGCTGTTTCCAATAGTTTTACTTTAGTCTGTTGTGCTGTTACTGGCCAGAACGAAACTAATTTCTCTGAGACTCCCCCTGTAGAAAATAAGTGGTACAACCCTAAATGCATTATTTGATAGCATTGCGAGGATTGATTTATTGAGATGAACTGACGTTGAGTTTGAAGGAACAGGCTTCTGAGGAACAGTGTTACCTGAGGTTTGATTTGATTAGCAATATCCCTGCTTTCCGGCGTCTTTCACTCTTGACCTCCCTGGCATAGACTGCCTGCTCAATTACCCTCCTCTGCTATCTGTTTTCAGAAGTTACTCTGGGACAAGAGAGAGGTTGTTTTTACTCCACATAAGCACTTTATGATTACCGAAGTTCAGTGCTACACACTGCTGACTAATTCCATGACAATGTCCTGGTTTCAAAAACCTGTTCTTTTCTTTCTTTTTTGTATAAAATATTTTTGTTAAATGTATTGGTACATTTTAGGTATACAATATGATGACATTCATCACTGGGAATTTGTACCTTTACATGATATATCTTGGTTCATATTTTTTCCCCATTCCCCTGCCCTCCCACGAAATCAACCAATAACAAATGCAAAGACAAGGTAGGGGGTATCACAATTTCCAACTTGAAACTATACTACAAAGCTACTGTGTTAAAAATAGCATGATACTGGCAAAAAAGACCTAAAGATCAGTAGAACAGATTAGAAGATGCAGAAATAACTCCAGACATACTCAGCCACCTCATCCTTGACAAAGGAGCCAAATAGCCTCACTGGAGGAAAGATTGCCTCTTTAAGAAATGGTGCTGGAAAAATTGTGTTTCAACTTCCCAAAGATTAAAACTAGACCTATAGCTCTCACCATGCACTAAACTAAAATGGAAATGGATTAAAGATCTAAATATTAAAATAGAGACACTAAACTGGCTGGAAGTGCAGTTAGGCAGAATTCTTGAAGACACTGGTGTAGGAAAAGATTTCATGAATGAAACATCAGTCACACATGGACTAGCAAAGAATCAACAAATGGGATCTCTTCTTATTAAAAAGTTTCTTCACAGCAGAGAGAAACCACCAACAGCATGAAGAGAGACAACACACAATGTGGGAAAAATGTTTACCAGCTGTTCCTCAGACAAAGGACTACTATCTAGAATATATAAAGAAATTTTAAAAATCAGACCACCCAAATTTAAAGACCCATTCCAAAAATGGGCATCTGAAACGAACAGACATTTCTCAGATAAAGAAGTACAAATGGCAAATAAACATATGAAAAAAATGTTCAACATCACTGGTCATTCAAGAGTTACAAATGAAAACAATGCTTAGATTCCACCTCACTCCAGAAAGAATGGCTGCTATCAAGAAATCCGCTAATAACAAATGCTGGTGGGGCTGTGGGGATAAACAAAACCTGTCAGCTGTTGGTGGGAATGTAGACTGGTGCAACCTCTGTGGAAATCTGCATGGAGACACCTCAAAAAACTAGGATTAAAGGTCCCATTTGACCCAGCCATCCCCTTGCTGGGTATCTCCCCAGAAGGATTAAATGAGTCATAGTACAGCGATATATGTGCACCCATGTTCATATTGGCACTGTTTGTAATATCTCAGAATTGGAAACAGCCCAATTGCCCATCAACTGAAGACTGGATAAAGAAGATGGTTTTTTTTGTTTTGTTTTGTTTTTATAAAATGGAGTGTTACGCAGCCATATAGATTAAGAAACTAGAGAGATTTATAGCTAAATGGATGCACCTTGAGGCTACACTCTTTCTAATTAGCGATAATCAACCTCAGATAAACCTCAATTGGCTTGTTACTGCTGCTGGCGCAAAGCTGAGGCCAAACTCTTAATGAAATAAGTAGGACACACGTGTGTATATACCAAATAGTTTTTCTGGTGTGAGAAGTTGAAGAGTGTAAATAAGGATCATTATGTATAATAGATAATGTGAAAAAGGAAGAAAAGGTTCCACAAAGGGGATGGGGATAGTGGAGGGAGGGGTAAGGGATAGGAATGATGGGAAAGGAATATATATGAGAAAAGGAAAAAACCGGAAGCAAAGTCTTTGTTAATAGCGAGGGGTGGGAAGGGTGAAGGGACATGTTCTTTTCACTAGGCTAGTGACCTTTCCCTAGGCATTATTTGTGTTA